>NW_021682080.1:0-29420 GCF_001412515.2 Diachasma alloeum | reverse complement strand
CCCTTCCCAAAATGGTTGGGCCAGAACCGCCCCTATATATCTACTTACTCGTCGATCGGTACATATTGCGCGATTCGATACAGAATCATCGGCACATGTCAGTGGCCTGGGTCGACTATGGTAAGGCATTTGATAGCACGAGCCATGAGCTCATTTTCCTGCTACTCGAGTCCCTTGCGGTAGAGGAAAATATCGTGAGGTGCATTAGGGATCTTGCACCACTTTGAAGGACGCGCTTCACCATAACATCTGGTGAGGGTCGGCTTACTTCAGGGTTGGTGCAATTCACGAGAGGAGTTTTTCAGGGCGATACCTTGAGTCCCCTCTTGTTCTGCATCTCACTGATGCCCCTATCTGTCGCCTTGCGCGCTGTTGGTGGATACCAAGCCGGAAGACCTGGCGATCTGAGGCATCAGGTTAGCCATATATTCTATATGGATGACCTGAAGTTATTTGTCTCAGGAGAGCGGCAACTCAAGCTCCAGCTTGATGTTGTTGCAGTGTACTCACGCGCGGTCGGGATGAGCTTTGGGTTGGACAAATGTGCAGTCTTCCACATGAAGAGGGGGAAGGTTGGGGACGGGATGGGAGAGATACACCTGGTGGATGGAAGCGTCATTAGACATCTTGGCGCTGAGGAGTCGTATAGGTATCTTGGCTTCAATCAGCGATCCGTAGTGGACGCTGAGGCGGTCAAAGAGACTCTTCGTGAGGAGTATCGTCGGCGGCTTCGGAGAGTTGGGAAGTTCGAACTTTCCGGAAAGAACAAGGTGGCCGCGACAAACATGTTCGCTGTTCCAGTTCTTCTGTACTCCTTTGGCGTGCTCCAATGGAGGAGGGATGAGCTGAAGCAGTTGGACAGGGATACTCGTAAGCTAATGAACATCCACAGGAGCCTACATCCCCGATCTTCATGTCCCCATTTATACTTCCCGCGTGACAGTGGTGGCCGAGGACTACTCAGCCTAGAATCTCTCCATGAGCGCTTGGTCCTCGGCTTGGCCTGTGACGTGATGAACGGCTTGGATCCTCTCTTGGAGTTTGTGCACGATCATGAGCTTCATGGGATTCAGGCCTTTCTCTACAAGGCGGCGGATACCGCAGCTGAGGCTCTCGGGTTGGAGTTTCGTCGTGGCCGAGGTGGTCAGCTGGCTAGTCATTCATTGGCCAGCATGACTACATCTCGGCGAAGAGGGACCATCAAGGAGGCGGAACAGTCCACCTTGCTTCGTCTACACGTTGACAGGCCCATGCATGGCGTGTTCTTTCGTCATGTGGAAGAACAGGGCTTGTCCGTCCAGCTGACTTTCTCATTTTTGAAGTCGGCTGGCTTGATGTCCGAAACCGAGGGCTTCATTTGCGCGTGTCAAGATGGCGTGATAAACACCTTGGTCTATAGGAGCCGTGTTATGGGGTTGCAAGTCCCGGATGTTAGGTGTCGGGCTTGCAAACAGTCCCCGGAAACTCTGATGCATCTTTTGTCGGCTTGTCCGACATATGCAGTGACGAGTTATATCCACCGTCATAACGCGGCTTTGAGAGTGTTGTATTACCATCTGCGGCACTCTTATGGGATAGACCGGACGCCGATTCTGCCTTATGCTCCAGGAGATATTGAGTCCGTTGTCGTGAATGAGAGGTGTAAGATTTACTGGAACTTCTCGTTTGCGACTATCAGGTCCGTCGCTGCGACGAAGCCTGATATCGTCCTCTTCGACTTTGAATACAAAGTCATCTACGTGATTGAGTTCTCGGCGCCAGCCGAGAGCAATATATCTGCGAAGGAAGAGGAGAAACGGCTCAAATACCAGCTGCTCCTGTTTGAGCTGCGTCAGTTGAACCGCGGGTTTAGGGTCAAGCTGATCGTCCTGATCATTGGCTCTCTTGGCGGCATGAAACAGTCTTTTGTATCTGCGCTTGAGGTGATTCCAGCCTGCAGGCGCAATGCCTTAATATTGGCTGGCCAGATGCAAAGGGCTGTCATTCTTGGGTCCCTTCGACTGCATAGGCATCATGATTCTGGACTGCAGTAGTGCTCACCCTCTGGTTGGAAGGAGCACTACTGCAGAGCGATTAGGACTTGTTTGTATCGCTTAGCTTGCTGGGTGGTCTTCGAGGTGAAGTCGGAGCCCTCGAGGGTCATCCAGCCATCTCATTCACGAGGGAAAAAAAAATAATAATAATAGTAATAATAATAATAATAATAATAATAATAATAATGACAATCATTTTGAACAAATATATATATATATATTTTTTTTTTTAATTATTATATTCATATATTATTTAATCATGTTTTTTCTTCATATGATAAGCTAAGCTATTTCGCGAAAAACGGAGACAAAAAATGTTACATGCTTTTTTTAAGGAGAAATCGGATTTATGTCTACCAGATGTAAAACGAAGTCGCCAACTCCATACTCTATAGCGAACGATCAATTGAAATCTCTGTAGGTAAATATTCCGTGTCCATAAAATCCGAAAAAAAGTTAACACTTTTCATAAACTCAGTAATTCATGCCCCCTATGAAGTGAAGGAGTGGTGGAAGTTCAATGTAAAATTGTAAGTTGCCACCATTATTTTAGAGATATAAGAAATCACGCTAGTCCTTGTAGTTGCTTAAAATGATACGTACTGAAGGAGCTATATACGTATATGATACTCCTGCTGCACGTCTGAAAAAGGAAATATGTATTTTCTTTAGTCCCTTTAGGTATACTCTAGTCCACCTTCTCAATACACTAAACCCCAAAGCTCCAATCCCAAATCCTCGTCCATCACACACGCCCTTGGGAGGTTACACCACCAAGAATTTACGTTTAACTATTGGAGTTTGCCAAAACTGTGAGTCTACCTACAATATACATATATCCAGCGAATTCAGACAAGTTGAGTATTATAAATGAACTTATCCCTGTCAATTTGAAGAGTCAATAAATTTGACTGACTCCACTACCACTCTGTTTGACCCCGGCTACAAATAACAATTAATTTCTCTTTTGCACCTCAACTCCTATTTTTTCTACAAGGGACTTGCGTTTTCGTAGGGGCAAAAACGGAACACCGGAAATCCACACCTTCATTAGAGATTGATGACTCACGTATCGAGACGTCCCGTTCCCCAAGGCCTTGATTTGTTTGTGATAGGAAAAAATCGATGGTGATCAAAGAGGCGGAAGGAAAAGAGTGGAAGAAGTGACTAAGGTAACGCAAAACCATCGACACAGATGATCAAAGCTATGCAGATAGAATGTTCCCTCTACAACGAATGATTGACTTTTATATGAGTTGAGAACGAATACTGAATAACGAATTTAATGTACCATATTCCTATGAGTTTGGACTCGACATTGAGGGGCAGGTGGGGGGTCGTTTTCGAAAGTTTGTTTGTATTCTTATTTCAGTCGAATTCTCCGACCAAATGCATTGTTCAAGCGAAGTTCGAAATTTTTCCACTTGAAGAAGGTACGATTTTTGGTGTATAAATGTCCGGTCTTCGCGCAATGACATTGAGAATATCAGTGTTAACTATTTGATTCTTGAAAAATCAGTGTCGATCACTCACTTCGCTTGCTCCCGGGTTGGAGTATGAACTGTAGGGGTTGGAAATGAGTGTGAACCATTATGGATCCAACCACTAACTTCCCGGCCAACTTCTTTTGTTTCTTTTGATTAGAAGAAAAAAGAAATTTTGAAAATTTTATGCGGATAATTAAAGATCCACTAAGACGGTCTTACTCAGCAGCCAATAAGAATCAAGTAACATGAACATGCAACGATCCCAAAAAAAAAGTTTCAATCTCATAATTTTTCTAGGTAAAATCGTGGGATTTGCAAAACAAGCCGGGTTGCAAGCCTATTTGACAGAAGCAATGTGACCATTACATCATACGATATTAGTCTTTTTTCTATCCTCTCTGTCAATTCTATTGATACTGAGCTTCCGAATGGATCTGTAGCAATAGTTGTAGGATAAATGTTCCCCTGAAAATCTTTCTCGGAAAATTGTTCCCCATATTTTCTTTTTCCAAGTCAATTCACGTTTCCATTGTTATTTCATCAAATATTACGTAATATAAGGTAGAATTAGTACATTAGAGTACAAGGGCACAAATTTCGTTTTCAAGGAATGTGTAGTTTACAGGCCGAGCCGAAGGCGAGGTCTGTTCACACATTCGTTGAAAATGAAATTTATTACCGAGTGCTCTATAATATTTTATGTGAAGTCGTGCAGAAGTCGAGTTTTGAGCAGGCTGCGCGAAGCGCAGCGTGCGATAAACTCGATTTATTGCACGGCGCGACATAAAAGAACATAAATTTTTATTATATGACTTTTTAAGTCATTCTGGGGGCTTTATCTCGAGTGGTGTGAAGATGGATTCACGAAAAAATTAATCCTATCAGTAGTTTGGGAGATAGTATCTTCTAAACCACTAGTCCTATTTCGCCTATCCATCCTGTAATATAATAACAGTTTCAATATCACCAAAGTTCAACATCCTATCTAAATTGTTTTGGGAGTTATCGCGCAGAGAACAATTTCCTCATAAAAACGAAAGCTGCCAATTATCACCAAACTGTCCATCGTTACACAGCAACATTGTGATTTAATTTGATAGATTTTATCATAAGGAATATTTTGAAGGTGAAAAAATTCAATTCAGTCACGTAGTTTTCGAGATATTGAGGAAAAAATTTCTTTGAAATTGCTGTATCTCGGAAACTACCTGACCGATTGAGCTAATATTGCACCCAGAAGTGCTCCAAAGTAATGCAAATTATGTGACGAAATTTCAGATTTTTAGCTTCAATTGTAGACGACGCATCGATTATACAAAATTAATTCATATCCCATCGTTGACTCGAGGAAAAACGTCGAACTTCAATCAAATTGTCGCTTTTTGGCGTTTTTTACAAGTTGACAAATATATCGATACAAAAAAAGTTGTACGAATGGCTTCATGTGTTCAAAAAATATCGTTGGACAAATTTTGACCACATACACATACACACATACACATACACACACCACGAATTCTCTCGTGGGTACTTGGTACTTGATAGTACCGGGATACTTGCGGAGAATGGTCGACAGCTATTTCATCGAAAGGGTCCTTAAATACGACACTGAGTGTGGTTCTGAAGAGTATAGTCTCCGGAGATGTACCTCACGGCTCAATATTGGGCCCCTTGCTGTGGAATATCATGTATGATGGGCTGCTAAAGCTGACATTGCCGCGGGATACTAACCTCGTGGCATTTGCAGATGATGTGGCTGCAGCCATGATGGAGAATTACCTGGAGACGATTAACTTCATCTTCGACATAACCGTTGAGAGGATCCACCGCTGGATGAATAGAGTAGACCTAAAACTAGGAGAACATATGAAAGAGGCCGTATTGATTCCAAACAGAAAGTGAATCGAGACCATCACCCTGCAAGTCGGGTCCTGCGAAATTACTTCCCAGCCATTCATCCGATACCTGAGGATGATGATCGATTCCAGACTCTATTTACCCTTAAATTTTCCGACCCTTATGTTTTGACCATAATTTTTCTGACCCTTGTATTGTCTGACCCTCAGATTTACTGACCTTATAAACTTTGACTCTTCTTTTCTCTGACTCTTAAACTTTCTGACCCTTATATTTTCCGGTCAGAAAATATAAGGGTCAGAAAATACAAGGATAAGAAAATGCAAGGGTCAAAGAAATAGGGATCAAAAAATAAGACGCAGAAAAATTAGGGATAAAAAAACTTATGGTCAGAAAAATAAAGGTCAAAGAAATGAGAGTCAGAGAAAATAAGGGTCATGACTATCATCTCGTTTCCCCTATAGAGGGTGTCCCATCTGAAAAGATGCGGCTAAATATCTCTCAAGGGGGCGAATAACAAAAAAATGTTTAAGCTCACGCTTGCAAGCTGTAAGCACAAAGTGCTTTTTTTCAAATGGCAACCACATTTTTCATTCCAATGAAACAAATTCATCTTGATGAGTTGTTTTCAGAAACCTTGTCATTCATTTAATTTCATCTCATTTTACTCGAAAAATGCCATAAAAGGAGTTATGGGGCCAAATTGAAGATTCAGACTTTTTAGCGTGACCCAGGATACACCACGTAGAACGTGTACCGTTCTCGATATGTTCGAGTAGCAGCTCGATACACTCTCCTACACTCTCCCAAAATAAGTAAAATATCGACAATTTCACTGGCTGAATACATCGTGATGTGTTCAATGAAATAACAAATGATACTAACTTGATTCGGGTTGAATTGGCACCGATTAGAATAAAAGAATCCTCGAAGGAGTAGGGAAATGTTTTGTGCATTGTTTACATTTGATAATTCCGGTGTGTAAACAGATCAATGGAACAATTACACCAAGATGCGCCAAGGATGTTTGAATCTTGAATTCGGCCACAGAACTGGTTTTTGTGGCATTTTTCGAGTAAAATGAGATGAAATTAAATGAATGACGAGGTTTCTGAAAACAACTCATCAAGATGAACAAGTTTCATTGGGATGAAAAATGCGGTTGCCAGTTGAAAAAAAGCACTTTGTACTTGCAGCTTGTAACCGTGAGCTTTAAAGCTCAAAATAATGACAACATCGGATGTCCCCCTCGAATCCTTACAATTTCTGTATCAAACATTTTTTTTGTTACCGGCCCCCCTTGAGAGATATTTAGCCGCATCTTTTCAGATGGGACACCCTGTATAAACCCCCCATACAGGATGTTAGGGAACGACCCGTTTTCCTCTTGACAGTTGATAGGAAAAAATCACAGATTATGGGAAAAATCTTTTAAAAAAATATTCATTTGACGGATTTTTTATTTTCAAGATTGAAAGTTGACGGAAAAACGTTGAGAAATTCGGAGTCCGAAGTTGACTCAAGATGGTGAAAAAAACATCTGGCCACGTCGCAAATATCATGAAGTGAGTAGCTGTTGCGCTAAGGATTTTTTTCCCAGAAAGTTGAGTCTTGGATTATGGAGAAATGTGAGATAGGATGCGATGATGATTCAATGCATGTTTCATAACCTATCTCAGGAAATGCAACTATTCATCAGTTAAACACGACGGTTTGGGAGAGATGTTTGATAACATGCAGTTCAGCGTGGGAAAGCTGCATTTTGAACATTCCGATATGAGGATGGTAATTTCTCACCGTGAAGAGTGATCAAGAATCATGGACATAACCTCGTTTTTGTACTGTGCGGTAATTCCATAGGCTGAGTCCAACCCTGAGGTTTCTTACGGCTGATAAATATGTAATGTTCTGACGAAATAAGAGTCTGAGGTACTCATTCAATTCTAGATTTTACTGAAGAGCAAATTTGGAATTGGAAATAATTTCATGGGACAGTAGAATTCCGTTCGTGGGGGGGGGGAGGCAGTGCCAGAGGCCATGATGTTTACTGACTCAATCAAAGAGGGTCGCCTCTTTCACAAATCCGTATTGTTTTCCCATGTTACCCATTGAAACAGATCTCACAAATATTCAATCAAATTGAATGGGTAGAGAACAACTGGAGGTTCAAGCGTTACTCTGATTAAAAATTAAGAGTTAATTTTATGATTTTTTCTCTATGAGAGAGTGAGCTACTCTGCAATTGCAAAGAGAGAGCAATACAGTTGTAGAAATAACAGCAAGTGATGGTAATCTCGAGCTGGTCCAACCAATAATTGTCTACTGGAGCTCTCGATTGTTTCTCAATCTNCAGTGCCAAGGGCCATGATGATTTACTGAGTCAATCAAAGAGGCTCGCCTCTTTCACAAATCCGTATTGTTTTCCCATGTTGCCCATTGAAACAGATCTCACAAATGTTCAATTCACATCATCGCATCCTATCTCACATTTCTCCATAATCCATGACTCAACTTTCTGGAAAAAAAATCCCTAACGCAACAGCAACTCACTTCATGATATTTGCGACGTCGCCAAATTTTTTTTCCACCATCTTAAGTCAATTTTGGACTCCGAATTTCTCAACGTTTTACCGTCAACTTTCAATCTTGAAAATATAATTTTAAAAAAAATGAAAAAATCTTAAAAATACAAAAATCCGTCAAATGAATATTTTTTTAAAGATTTTTCCCGTAATCTGCGATTTTTTTCCTATCAACTGTCAAAAGGAAAACGGGTCATTCCCTAACGCCCTGTATACTAACCCCACATGTAAACCCCTTTATATCTGAATTATTCCGATTATTGAAGTCAGTTTTCTTGAGTGGCAACAACATTTTTCACTCCTACAAAAGTTGTTCGTCTTGCCAAGAGAAATTCAACCATACCATAATCGTACGAAAATCAAATGAAAGAGAAACATCCTTATTTCGGCTATCTTACGGGTGTTATTCCACAGAATGTACTCGTATCTTCATGTAAGTGTCGGAAACAGTCATTGCAGAAGATGTTCGACATTACCGCTATTATCATAGCAAGCCACAACTCCAGCCGGCGTCAGAAATTTGGAGCAACAGATCGAAGGACTTCAGGTACAATGTTTGCGATTCCATATCTGATCCATCTTTGCAAATCCATAGAGGTTGTCGGTCGATTGACGTACACACGGTTCACTTAACCCCACAAATAAAAATTGAATGGTGAGAGGTTAGGAGATCGAGCTGGCCCACATAATTTAATAACATAATAACATTTCAGGGTTCAAGAGGGGCAAGGTAGTCCAAATTTAATAGTCCTTCATAACTTTTCTTATGTGAATTCCCTTGATATATAAGGCCCTCCATATATAAAAATTCTTCCATGTATGAGACCCCCCTTATATATACCCCCATATGCGAACCCCCCGTACACAAACCCCTTCCCATAAATAAAATCACCATACAAACTTCTCCCCCCAGTTCCTAAAGCCGCCCCTTAAAAAATCCCCATATATGAAACCCCCCTCACGTCTGAAACTCCCCATATTTGGACACCCTTCCCCATGTATGGAACACTTGCGCGCTTTTTATACCTCGGCCGCGATTTTTGAGGCTGATCTGAAAATTTTCTAAAATTAAGAAAATTTCAGCATTGGTTTGAGAAAATATTTGTTCTTAAAAACAATTACCAAATTCGTTAATTTTTACCATCTAAATAAGAATAAAGGTTAAGAACAGGAGTTTCTAAAATCATTTTCTTCTGTATGGGATGGATTTATTTGAATTCATTGAAGCTCTAGAATTCAATAGCGACTCGCCTTGGTTGCTCGCCATTTATTTATTTGTGAGTTATTTCATGTCCACCCAAATTCTGAAAAATGGGCACATTGCTTTTTTTTATAACTGGGTGAGTCATTTTCACCGAGGGGCTATTCACAAAATGTAATAGATTACCCAGGATTACGGGACTGATTGCACTGATTACCACTGTCTATGTGATAACCGTGATTACCAAGAGCATAGAATGTGATGACCTGATTACAAATGATTTCGTCGATTACATTCTATGATTACCAAATATCTGTAATCATTGAAATCACAAAAAATGACCTTTTATTAAATATGAATTGATGGAATAATTAATTATTAGAATCTGCAATAAAATGAGGAAGGAGGGGCGGGGATTAGTGCAGAGAAATGCAGTCTCCATCACTCCATCTAAAAACATGGGAATTTATAAGTGCTATGATGGAGAATGAAACTTATCAGCAAATAATTCAGAGATAATTCAGTCGTTGGTTCTCCAGAATAAGAAGAAATCTTAACTCTGTTGAATCAATTTTCTACGGACAAATGCTCTGTATAAAACGCATTGGCTGTGCAAGGTTCTAAACCATAAACATCTGGGATTCCAAGCAAAATTAACCCAGGGATCTCGGAGACTTACCGTTGGTAGAAATGATGCGCTCGAAAATTCAAAAACAAAATTCACAGTCTCACTAGAAGCAACTACGAAAGATTACACTGATTACAAATGATTACAGTGATTACAAATGATTACCACTTGCTTACCAAAACTTGATTACAAATGGGGTAATCATGTGATCACAATGATTACATTGATTTCACTGGGATTACAATTGATTACATTAGCGAGTGATACCACGATTACGCCTATGAACAGCCCCTCGATTTTCGCTACTAAATGAACCATTTACTTCCTAATGGATAGTCCTACATAAATCAGCATCCTCACGGACTTATGATGCCCAAACCTTTTTTTGAGCCTCATTTCTGATCCTTATTTTGAATACTTATTGTTGACCCTTATTTCTGACGGGCAGTTCTGGCTCCTATTTATGACCGTTATATCTGGCTTTCATTTTAAACCCTCTTTACTGATCCTTATTTCTTGCCCTCAAGAATTAATTCATTCTTGTCAAAACGAGAGTACTCCCAAGTATGCCTAAACAGGAAGTACTCCCAAACGAGCGTCATCATAGGTTCCCATAGCCATCTGAGAAATCTTTTGTTTTTACTGTTTGTGGCTCTCTTCTTCAAAGACATTTCTAGTGGAAACCGTTCACCACAATAAATCCTAAAATGTACACTTAATAATAAAATATAGAATAGCGTTAAAACTGACTCCTATGCTCATAACAGATTTTTCGGGTAAACATTTTGATGAGGTGGGTTGACAGTCGCATCACGTCCTTCAAAATATTATCAACTCTAGGTGTAATTAACTGCTTCCGTAATTCTCAATGCATTTTATTTGGCATGGATAACGTGATTACAAGTCTTCTTCATCTCCGTCATATCACGAATATGGGCATCTTCATAGTGATGATTCCAGAGTCGAGGAAATTCTGTTATCCTACAACAATCATGGTATTATTTAATAGGGTNCTCCTATTTATGACCGTTATATCTGGCTTTGATTTTAAACCCTCTTTACTGATCCTTATTTCTTGCCCTCAAGAATTAATTCACTCTTGTCAAAACGAGAGTACTCCCAAGTATGCCTAAACAGGAAGTACTCCCAAACGAGCGTCATCATAGGTTCCCATAGCCATCTGAGAAATCTTTTGTTTTTACTGTTTGTGGCTCTCTTCTTCAAAGACATTTCTAGTGGAAACCGTTCACCACAATAAATCCTAAAATGTACACTTAATAATAAAATATAGAATAGCGTTAAAACTGACTCCTATGCTCATAACAGATTTTTCGGGTAAACATTTTGATGAAGTGGGTTGACACTCGCATCACATCCTTCAAAATATTATCAACTCTAGGTGTAATTAACTACTTCCGTAATTCTCAATGCATTTTATTTGGCATGGATAACGTGATTACAAGCCTTCTTCATCTCCGTCATATCATGAATATGGGCATCTTCATAGTGATGATTCCAGAGTCGAGGAAATTCTGTTATCCTACAACAATCATGGTATTATTTAATAGGGTGTAACGTGACATTTTCGTATGGGGGTCAAAAATGTCTATTACCTTNAACTTTGCTATACATATACGGCGCATATTAATAGATTGAATCTAAAAATTCCTATGGATTTACCCAATAACATGTAAAAAGGAAAGATTTCATAGATATGGTATCAAAAATTGACTANCTCTTCCCCTTCATCTAGTTAAACTCAAAATACAAAAAAAAATCCATGGGCGCCAGGTAATTTTTAATCGGAATTACCAAACCGGACGAATCCACAAAATCAACTCTACTAAGTCGAAAAACTAAAACGTACAAAAAAAAGGAGGAAACTAGATTTTTGGGGAAAGGTAGCGGTCCCTGGTTCGCTCAGTGTGCTAGGTTGTGGAGAGAGGGGTGGATTTCAGGTGGAGACGGGTATTGGGTGGTTAAAACTACAAAAAAAAAGAAGAAATCGGTATTGTCCTTACTTGTTTCACTATTGAAATTAGTCAATCACCAATTTTTCAAAAAAAGACCTTTCATTTCTCTCAAAAAAAAAAATATATATATAAAAATAAGGAAAAAATCTACAATTAATAGCTAACAATACTGATAATAATAATAATCATAATATTAATTCCGCACTTTGATAGGAATCAGTCTAATCTAACAAAAAGATTCGAAGAAATTAATATCACCGATAAATACCTCAAATATCCCGAAATAAACATTTGGGGAGAGTAGAAATACATTCTAATCCCTAAATACTCGAGAATTCCGAGAATTGGGGGGAAAGGTATGCGAGCGACAATGGGAGCGAGAGAGAGGAGAACGTATTCAATCATCGATTTTTCGTACCAGCCAAAACGGCTGAAATTCCGTAAAACTCAACTTGCCATAACTCGAAAATGGCAGAGTCAAAAATTACGGACCCTGAGACAAAATGTCCGGGAGAGTCTACCGAAGACAACAATACCAAAAAAATAATTTTTCCTTAACAATTAGCCGCTCCAGGTTTATTAATCCCCAAGCGGAATTCTAAACGCTAAAAGGCTCCCGTGAAGCGAGAATAGCCACGTGTAAACGTGGATGAGTATCTGAGGGGGAGTCGAGAGTCGGGGGGAATTCCCCCTCGAGAAACACGGCGTGCACGCCACCGAGAATGAGCTGGAAATCTATAAGGACCAAAAATTGAATATCCGGAAATCGGCAGAGCGAATTTGCGGAAACCCTGAGATAAANATAGCTTTAGGGTTGATTTCGGCGGCGATTCCAGTGATGATGGCCATCACGACTAATGCGAGCTTCACAATGTACATCTTGCTTAACTGAACTGCTTCGAATAAATGACGATAGTTAGGCCACCGCTTTATATAGCCCTCAAAAACTCAGAACTACGACATATCATCAAAGATTCATCATAACCACTACGCAATATATTAGTCATTTGGGAAATAGATAAGTTCTTCAAGACACATAATGTATCAGAGTCAAAAAGTAAATGTACTGCTTTTGTAGAGTGACACTAGAGGATTAATATTGTTGTTCTCATTATCATTGTAAGTTGAAATACTCTGAATTACTATCATACTTGCGTTTTTCGTTGAGTCAGACCCACGATAAATAAGTAGGAATCAGTTAAATGATCTCCATTTCGGGGATATACTATCAAACTTAAAAATTCTACAATTAAAAAGTGACCTTAGTAAGGCTTTTTCCACATGTATCACTTCAATAATAATTATAGGGCCGGTTGCATCAGGCCCTGTTAGTCAAATAGGGAAGGTGGGGGCAAAATGGACCCGGAAGGCAAAATGGACCTGGGGGCAAAATGGCCCACTCAGAAAAACGGGATTTTTTTTTTAATTTTTAAAAATTTCTCATTTCTTCCTATTTTTCAGACTCATTTCACAAATAGGGGAAGAGAGTAGTGGGAAAGATAAGTAGATATGGCTGATGAAGGGGGAGGAGGAGCAAGGCGGCTGAAAAATAGAAAAAATAGAATATCTAATTGAAAAATGTATGTTGATAGAATTAGAAGAGAATTTTATGGTCTTCAACACACCATATGTTGAGAATTATATGAAGAACCATACCTCTGATGATTCAGACACAATCATGCCTCTGATGGTTTCATGAAAATTTTTCCATGAAACTTGTTAGAACCAATTGGTTCCGAAAAATTTAGCACAATAATTTCAATTTTTTTTAAAGTACAGAAAGGTTCTTCTAACTATATAACGCTGAATAAATAAGAAGTTTAAGAGAAATATCAATAAAAATGACACCATCGCTTTCGAATCCTAATACTTTGGGAATGCAAAATAAACTTCAAGCTAAATCGACCATAACTTAATGATGTTAGTGACAGGAGAGCTTAGGATCGACTCCAGATGATTCTAGATCACAAACTGTACTGTGCATATATTCATGTATCCCACTTGTAACGTCCCGACGTTGAATTTTCTAGATGGCACTATTAATCGGCCATAAAAATCTGCGAGATTCAAATTATGGTTCGGAAATGATTTTTAAAATGATATTTTTAAAACGTAGTATGCTGAGAAGTACGGAACAGAAAGGACAATGAACAAAGGAAGAAAATAACTCCACAGTCGTGAGAAAAACCATTACAAAAAATTGTAAATGTCAAATACTTGAGTTTAAATCCAAATTTATTGTCCTCCAAAACCTGTCACGGACAAGGCTTTACCTTGAAAAATCCAAAACTTACAGAGGAAAGTAAAATTAACGGTCACGGTCCGAAGTCGTAAAATCTCAGTTCTGTTTATTTCTAAAGTTCCTGTGTAGCATGTGTTCGACACATGTGGGCTCTCCTGTGTTCATTGTATCGCTGAGAGGACCTAAAACCCTCTGAGGGGAAAACTTGCGACGTCACACGCTCCCCTTTTCTCCCGTTTTCCCTTGGGTTTCACTTTTCCCTTTCCCCTGGGCCAGATTTGCGTGCGCAACTTGCGGGCTAGTGGGGGTTATTGGACCCAACCCTAAAAGTTAAGTTTAAGTTTTAGTTAGTCCCATCGTGGCTGTTGTTCCGACAACTTTTCGAGCTTCTCTCTTCAATTAGTTTTCATTAACGTTTACTTAGAGTTTTCATAAGTTTATTGAACGTGTAGTTCACAGTTTAAAGTTTTCCAAATTAAACAAGTTTAATAAATAAAGTGTTAATGTGCTCTCCTAAGCACTGGTCTAATGGATTTATTCCAAAAATAAACCTTCAACCCAATTATTCCGTCACGAATGAGTCAACTTCGATGGAGTCCTCATTAGAGGTTTAACGGCTAATGTATCCACTCTTCAAGTTTGGCGCTCAATATTTCAAAAGGCGCCACTGTGGTCCTAGTAACATCGACAGGACATAACACACTGTTGTGTAGTGGTTTTTGAGCCTTGGTATTTTCACAGGGCGGCGGGTAAGTTGCCCGTGGAACGCTAAAGCACTCGCCTCGTTGGAAGCGGGAAGGTTCAAAATAATGTGGTCGACACTCAATTAATTTCACGTAGAAACTTTGTACGTTTTAATCGAAAATAATTCGGAGACCTTAAGAATATAATTGAAATTAGAGGAACTGTTTCCTCTTGAAACGACGAGACAGGAGTGATCTTACATCTAACATTTCGTTCTTAGGCTACTTGCTCAATTTTACTTAAGTTTATGTTACAACCCCTAAGACATGGTAGGGAGCCAATTACAACGCGACTTATTCCGAAGAGCTGGCCTCTTCACCCCCACAACGCTTGACCTGTGGGTCCCACCTACTCTCTAGTGGCGTCGTCTGTAACGTAGGGCCCAAGGTAGAAAATAGAGGGGAAGAGGAGCATCTGGCACCGAAAAGAGGGGCAGACGTAAGGAAAAGAGATGACATTTTCGATTTCTGAAGAAGGGGGGGGGGGGGTTTGTCCCGGATTAGGACTGGAAGGAGCGTCTAAATTTATTAAAGTAATTTGGCAATGGTTTTATAACAGGGTTTTATTGAGGGAAAGATCTGTCCGGGAGGATCCCGAAATATTGTCAGAGAAATGAAGGAAAACTTTTACAACGGGACTAATGGTAGATAGTAGTGGCGAGACACTTTACGACGGATTAGAAATCATGTAGGCTGTAAAGAAAGGGGCCTTTATGACAGGATTAACAAATTCACAGAAAATATCTTCTGGGGGGAATTTTCGAGTTCGCGTGGGGTACTATTAAACAATAACTGTTTATCATCTTTTTATACAGCTGTCGTAGACTTTGGACATTTGGGAATAGTCTATCCTTTATCTTCCTTTTTCTCTATTTTCTCCAACTCAATTCTCTCATGGCGTGGTTAATAATTAATTCTACGTACTTATTTCTATTATTTACAGTTGTTTTTTTTATTCCATCAAATGCGCGACATTTCGTTCCTGTGTTTAAATAATTCCCGCAGACCATGAGCTCCATTAGGGATTTTCTGGGGGAAAATATGTCACTAATACTACTTCCCACAAAACCACGCTTGGGGACGAAAAGTCAAACGGGCCGACATTGGGCCAGTATTGGCAGCCGAGCTGCCCAGTGTTTGGTGCCAATCCTCAAACAGCCTTGGCCCAGTCTCGGCTAGCTATTGGTTTGATAACGTTGGGCCGGTATTGGTTGCCAAGCGTCGGCCGATGATCGGCACCCAGAAAACAAGATGTCGACAATTTGCCAGAAAATTGTCGACATAGCATTTGAAAATTGACAGCTGAATAATCGACAAAATTCCGGAAAGAATTTCCGAAACTTAACAGGGAAATTATCTCCAAAATTACGGACGTTGACCATATTCGTCACCAAAATGTTTTGTTAAATATACCATCAATGTATCATCTAATGTGTCGGCAAAATTTCCGCTAAAAGATATCAGCAACATGCTGTCATAATATTCCGACAACATGTTGTCAAAATTATCAGCAAAATTTCCGCAAAAATTGGACGGCAATATGTCGTCAAAATTATCGGTAAAATTTCCGCAAAAACTGGACGACAACACGCAGTCAAAATTATCGGCAAAATCTCCGCTAAAAGGAATCAGCACCATGCTATCATAATATTCCGACAAAATGTCAAAATTATCAGCAAAATTTCCGCAAAAATTGGGGGACCACATATCGTCAAAATTATCGGCAAAATATTTGCAAAAATTGGACGGTATGTGTGAGGAGGGTTGAATAAATTTCATCCCCAAATACTTTTTTTGAAAATTCAATTTTCAGTCATAATATCCCAAGACTTTCAAAATTATCAGAATATTTCCCGATAGCTTCGTTGCAAACAAATGAAGGTGTCAAGTTTGCAGGAAAGCTTGAGGGGAATATTGCGATTAATTTTCGAGGGATATTCGGCGGATTTTTTTCCAGGACTGGATTTTGACCAAACAAAGCGCATTATTCGAAGGCACAACTACTATCAAAGAGATGTGATTTCCTAAAGCTAGTGTCCAATTTCCGAAAAATTTTTAAACAAATGAGCATCGTGATCTCAAATACTGCGCTATGATTCGCTGAAATCCAGTCTTGAAAAATCATCAAATATGCTCTTATGAATGAATATACTCTTATACTTGATTTATGAGGGGGTTCATGGGAAAGGGATGAATATATATATTTTATCCCCAAAAAATTAGATTTTTTTGAGAAGTCATTTTTCAAATATATCTTTTGATTTGTGGGGGATTTTATAAGAAACGGGTGGAAATATTCAATCTTCAAGACCTTTTTTTGGAAATTCGTTGTTTGAATATGAGGTATTCCATGGCAAATGAGTCAACGGCTAACCCTCACCATCTTGAAAATTGATGGCGATTTTTTCTACGATTAGGAGGCTTGAAAAACTACCTCTCAAATTTGTTCAGATTTTTTTGACAGCCCAGTTCGGAAATGTGATTTTTTTCAAATTGTTCCGTTTTTTTACCATAACTCGAGTTCTACTAATCCGATTTCGATTTATTAGGGGGCCAAATTTTCCATTTTTCACCATCTATAAGAATATTTTTTTTCAATTTTTTCCAATCTTTAGATGCTCGAAATAACGAATTTTCGAAAAAAAAAGTTGAAAAACTTAAATTTTGCCAATTACATCACGGTCGATTATTTTAATTTTTTTTTCAGTAATTCTTATAATGAAAACGAAAATTTTGAGCCGTCATACATGTTAGGTTCCATGCAGGATCAATTTTTTTTAAATTTTTTCTTCTTAAAATAGCGAAAATTTGGTGAAAACACCTTAAACCGACTTTAATCATGTATCGAAAAAATATGTAATATATAGGTATATATTTAAATTTACTTCATACTGTTTATAATCAAAGTCAACCAATGACATTTTGGAGTATTTTGACCGGATTCGCGGAATTTTGAGAATAAAAAAAATTGAAAATAAAATAGATCTAAGACGAAACCCAATATGTATGACGGCTCAACATTTTTGTTTTGATTATAGGAATTACTGAAAAAAAATGACAATAATCAACCGTGACGTAATTAACCAAATTTAAGTTTTTCAACTTTTTTTTTTGAAAATTAGTTATTTCAAACATCTAGAGATCGGAAAAAATTTGGACAAAGGACATTCTTATAGGTAGTAAAAAATGGAAAATTTTGATCCCTAATAAATCGAAATCTGATGAATAAAACTCCAGTTATTGTAAAAAAACGAACAATTTGAAAAAAAAAATCTCCGAACTGGGCTGTCAAAAAAATCTTTAAAAATTTGATAGTTTTTCAAGCCCCCCAATCGTAGAAAAAATCGTCATCAATTTTCAAGAGGGTGAGGGTCAGTCGTCGACTCATTTGGCATAGAATATTTCATATCCTATCGTAAAAAGGCGAAAGGAAATCAATCTCGAAATGTCTCGAAAATCTCGAATAAGCGTAAGCGTAAGACTAAAACCGAAGCGCCACTACGTAAAGAGATGAGAAGGCGCGTGCGTAGCACGCGCGGCCAATCCTGTATTTTATTATTTGCAAGGCGGTTCGTAAGGAGGGGGTGAATACATTTAGTCCTCAAAATTGTTTTTTTTTGCAATTTATTTTTCAAATATACCCTCTCACTTGCACGGAGATTCCTTCTCCTTCATTAGAAAGGGGTGAATATGTCATTCCCAAAAACATTTATTTTTTCGAAAAGGAAAATGGATGAAAATATTTTATCCTTGAAAACTTCTGTTTCTTTCCTTCGGAATACATTTTTCAAATCCACCCTTTGATTTGTGAAGAGGGTCATGGTGAATAAATCCCATAGCCAAAATTTTTTTCATTTTTTTTTTAAATATAGCCTCTCATTTGCAAGGGGATTCCTGGAGAACGGGTAAATATATTTTATCTCGACAAAATTTCATTTTTTTAAAAGTCATTTGTCAAATACACCTTCGTTTTTTGAAGGGGTTTATGGGGAATACGTGGATATATTCCATCCCCAAAAATATTTTTTACGGAAATTCGTTGTTTCCCTGCTGAACCTACTTGAAAGTGAATTGAGGGATAGTTGAGAGTCAATTTGATTCCTGTTTTTGAGAGAAAATTGAGAGTTCGTTGAGAGTAGGAGTGACGGGACTAAAAACCATTTTATGCTGGCCGATCTCATTACTATAAACTTTTTGAAAGCTGAGAGTTGAATTTTTGATTCTCAATTGTCTTTCAACTTACTTTGAACTTTTTTCGGAATTGAGAGTTGGATTTTTGATTCACGATTGTCTCACAATCTAATATCAACTATTTTGAGAAGTGAGAGTAGGATTTTTTTGTTTTTGAAAATAAGATATTTTGTTCTGAATTATTGCTTAATCTACTTTTTGAAAGTTAAGAGTTGGATTTTCTACTCCCAATTGTCTTTCAATTTACTCTCGACTTTTCTTTTCTTGGTGATCAGGGGATCAATTGAAACATATGATTGGCTGACCCCCCCTTCCTTCCCTTACCCCCACCATCACAGGGGAAGGCATAAAAGAACTACCCTCAGACATCGGAGCTCAGAATCGGAGCTCACAGCCCTGAAGATGCAGATTGGAATGTTTGCGAAACGTCGGCGCAATGCTGAAACCAAACGCGGCATCCATCCGGTAGCCAATAATGTCATTAATCATGACCGCGAAAGCCTTAAAACTAAGATTAAACGCCTCCACGTAGAGGCTATTCTTGAATCGGTGAATTTATTCACCAAACTTAGGAAGTCCGTGCACGTCCAACTGTGCTCCCTCACTTTTTTGAAAAGATGCCGTGACCATCAAGTGGTACAAAAATTGCTCCGCTTGAGGAACCCTGTTCCCTCGAGACAGACAAATGCCATCCTCTGCCAGGCTTCACTGAGACTGGTCAAGGAGAGAATTGCAGCGGCCAAAAAGAACCTGGCCGATCTCTCCAGACAGCTTCTCGATCTTCACATTCTTCTGGCTCAGACGTTGGATTCTCAGCTGTGGGAGACTCTTGATCGTGTTATACATGAACAAGCAGTCCGAACAACCGAGATGAGCACCGAGAATCAGAAGATTAAGTTCAAGAAGCTGCTCCCCCAGGAGAAAGTCGCGACTGTCACCCGCACTGTAAAGAATCTGAGCAAATATGAGCTCAGTGAAGCACAAGTGTCTGTGTTGGCGAAAGGACACAACTTCGCTGTTGCCCCCAAAAAGATCCCTACTGAGGAAATTATTAGTCGGATCGAAACGATGATCTAGGATCTTCCTCAGGAGGCCAGTGGTGAGATCCGGAGGCAGTTGTCCAACGTCCTCCACAAGGCTACTCCCCCTAGTGACAATATTACTAGGGAGGAACGTCTTGCACTGCGTAGTCTAAAGGAGAATAATGATCTCATTATTCTTCCGGCAGACAAAGGCAATGCCACGGTGGTTATGGATAAGGGCGACTACTCCAGAAAGCTCTGTGCGATGTTGGATGACTCTAGAGTTTACACAAAGCTCAGGAAAGATCCTACTCGTACTATTGAGCGCCAAACTACTTATCTCCTGAAGAAGGCTGGACTCTCAGCTGATCTGACAAAATTCCTCACTCCCAAAGAATTCTTCCCTCATAGACTCTATGGACTTCCCAAAACCCATAAAGAGTCTGTTCCTCTCCGGCCCATCATCAGCAACATTGGAGCGCCAACTTACCAGCTGGCCAAGTTTCTCACGAAACCACTCCAAAAGTTGACTGGCCTGAATGGTTCATACATACAGAACTCGCCGGGTTTCGTCAACAAACTGAAGAATCTCAGGACTTCTCCAGATGACATCCTAGTGAGTTTTGATGTGGAATCACTCTTCACTAACGTCTCAATCCCGGAAACCTTAGTAGTAATCAAGGAGTCCAACGACATCTCTCCCCAATTCCTCCCCTTGATTGAGCACTGTTTGACCTCCACATATTTCCAGTTCGAAAGAGAGTTCTATGAGCAAAAATCGGGAGCAGCAATGGGTTCCCCCATCTCCCCGATCATTGCAAATATATTCATGGAACACTTCGAGAACGATACTTTGAAGTCAGTAGCGCAGAAACCTGCTGTGTGGTTCAGGTATGTGGACGATACCTTTGTCATCTGGCCACATGGGAGGACTGGTCTAAACCAATTCCTGGAGTTCTTGAATGCTCAGCACCCGAGCATCAAGTTCACCATGGAAATTGAGCAGAACGGATGCCTCCCATTTCTGGATGTTTTGGTTTATCGCAATAAGGATGGCACTCTGGGTTATCAATTATATCGCAAGCCACACAGACAGGTACCTCAGTGCTGTCTCCCATCACTACCTCTCCCAGAAGAACTCTGTCATTAGGTCCCTAATGTACAGAGCTCTTACAATCTCCCAACCCTCCAACGTCAACAGCGAAGTTGAACATCTAGAGACAGCTCTGACCAAGAATGGATATAACATCCACCTAATTCGAAAGGTCAAGCGAACGCTACAGAACAAGCTCTCATCCCCTCAAGAGAAGATTAATCCTGAAGAAAATCGGGAGATACCTAAAGTGACCCTCCTCCCCTACCTGAGAGGCACCACTGAACGCATCAGTAGAGTACTCGGCAAACACCACATCCGAACAATCTACCAACCCCCAAAGAAGATTGGACAGATGCTGCCGAGTGCGAAAGATCGCGGACCGCCTCTGAGTACACCAGGAGTGTATGAGATCCCCTGCTCATGCGGAAAAGTGTACATTGGTGAAACCGGGAGGAAGATTAGTACACGGATCAAGGAGCATCAACGATGTTCCAAATACGGTCACTTACCACAGTCTACACTTGCTGCACATTGGATGGAGACTGGATGGCTAAGTCTCAAGGACATTTCGAAAGGAAATACCGAGAAAGTTTGGAGATCTACAAAAACCCTAACAACCTCAACAGGGACAGAGGATATCAAATGAACCCTATTTGGAAAACCGTCCTCCCGGTTTTTTAATTGATCAGCTGATCAATTAAAACATGATTGGCGGACCCCCCCCTGCCTTCCCCTACCACCGCCATCACAAGGGAAGGCATAAAAGGACTCAGACATCCGAGCTCAGAATCGGAGCTCACAGCCCTGAAGATGCAGACTGCAATGTTTGCGAAACGTCGGCGCAATGCTAAAACCAAACGCGGCATCCATCCGGAAGCAAATAATGTCAACTTTTATTGATGTTAACAATTTCGATTCTTCTTTCGCGATCGCATGTCCGTTCTCAGGAAGGATGAAGGGTGATAAGTGCAGAATCCCAGGCTTCGATTTAGTCTGCACTGATAAAGCCGATGATAAAAACGGAGGCGGCGTACTCATAGCAGTCAGAGAAAAAATCAAAGCTAAAACTATAAGATCACTGAATAAGACCATTAATAGTGTAGAAATCGCACATCGTAAGATTAAATCAGGACACCCACGGCAAGAGCATGAAATCCACCTAATCAGTGCATAGAGAAAATGTCTGCACACTAAACCAAAATATTTTCTTCTAATTCACCACTGCGCTACACAGAAAAAATGAATCAGGGAAAGACGGGTATATCATCAAAATTTGGCCGGATTACTTGACACAATGAAAGAATTCCGTCGTTATACTGGCGGGGATCCGTTAATATTTCATTCACCGTCAAAAATACGGTGAAAATCCAGAAAAATTTTGGTACAAGTATTGCAAAACGGAAGAAATCATCCTGTGTGATGAAATAACATTACCGGGAGGACAAAGGAATTGAAACTGGCGCAAAAACATTTATACTAATACTGTCTCTTACCGTAGATATGGTTTAACTGGCACGCAGTCAAGAGTTGCAACTCTTGCAGATTTCCAGCAGTAAAGGTTAATTGGCACATATAACCACTCCAAAGAATTGTCTGAGAAAACTGAATTATACATTCATATTACAAAAAATGCATTGAAATCAACCAAAAAATAGAGTCCAACTCAATTAGGTAAATAAATTGAAGGAGGTGACCGGACTCATAATTGAGGCCGTTGTGGAATTTATACCAGCTGCGTCCCAGTCGTGAACCGTAGAGAGCCGTTTAGAGTTTTTTATGTGTTATTTGTCTCATATTTGTTGATTGAATAATGCCGAGCATATTACAAAAGAAGAGTTCAATGAATTCATAAATAATTACAAGAAAATCTGTAGTCAAGTGGCGGAGATAGATAAGTAGAAAATTTCTTGACATTTTTATTCGTCACATTAATAATTACTGAGAGAACTAATCAATTATTCATTAGTGAAACGAAGAGAAGAAAGTCTAAAATTGAATCGTTAATCTTTCCTTCAAATCCGCATTTCTGCGAATTGTCACCACCACCCGACGCAACACGTTTAAGTTCAGCCTTAAACTTATCCCATTGATTTTTCATTTTAAATTAAATTTATATCTGTATTTATAATATCAGAGTACAGTCGTGGACTAATCCGCTGTTTACCGCCAGATAATGGGAATAAAACGTGCATACCCGTCGGCATTTCCGATCATTTTACAACGGGTGACTAGTAGATGCGCGGTGTGATAGCTCATTTTCAAAATATCGTTTCTTCGTTTTGTAATCATTAAATGTTATAAATTCAGACTAATATTGATCCTAAAACCTTAATTTTTTAATATTGTCATATCAATTTCTTCCAAAAATGGTAATTTATTATTAAGATATGAGTGTTCCGCTATTTGGGTCAGTTTTCCACCCTAACGCCCAATTTACGGAACAACCATATTTTTTTATGTCTCGTACCACAGTGATTCAGCGGCAAGTAGAAAAAAGACTAATGATTTGAAGAAAATCATCTGAAATTGTTGACATCCTCTCAATAAATGTCCTCATCATTTCGGTTTTCTAACCTCTAACTGTCATATGGAGTTCCAATATTCCGTAAATGGATGGACGGTATTCCATATTTGACAGAAGTGTTCCACAATAGGTCTTTCAGACTTACATGTAATTATTAATATTTTTCGATGATTTCCCATTGAACAATTTTTGTTTTCAATTTTTTCACTGAATATATATTATATACTAAATTTCTGGACATGATACTTTATTCTTTATCATTGTGTGAAACTCTGAACAGCCGTTAGGTATTATCTAAGCCTCGAGCTCTACGGTTGACTTACCGTTTATTTGTATTCATCTGAAAGAGCTCTATTTTGGTTATATTCTTAAATTTTATGAGCAATTCTTCGCTGCTAATGGAGTGAATATAATTAATTGAAAATGTACACGGTTGATTGAGCGACGCATGAAAACTGACAAAAGTGACCGAAAGTTATTGCACTGTAATAAAAATTCACGGTTAACCCACTGAAAAAAATATATTACCATAAAGAACGGTCGTAAAACTATATATTCTGAGCAACTGCGTTCAATCGTTGCATGAGGATAATTCACAAAAAGTTATTGTCGTGGCCCGTTCCACAACTGTCCTTTTGTACTCCTCGGTATATCTCACTCTCCCTTTTGTGGCAGTCTGAAACTAAGTTATATCCGGTAATATTCAAATTTATCATTGATCATGATATTTCATCATTGGAAATAGCGTGAATGCAATTGAAATATTATCGCATAATACCAGAGAGGATCACTGATTAGTTTTTCTACACTTTGATGGACTTCCCACGATTTGTTAACCTAACCTCACTTCCAAGCTTAGATAATACTTTAAGTGTTCCATAAATGGACTGGTTACCTTACATGAGAACCTAATTTCTGAATGAAGTTTGCATCGCGTTGAGGCCTCATTTTATTCATTTAGATGTATACAATTGAAAAAGAAAATTTTCGCCCATTTTATCTGCTAATTTGCCGTTAATTTTATCCCATGATTGGCGGCTAATTTTATCTGATAATTTGTCGCGTATTTTATCAGATACTTTGCTGCTGATTTTATCTGTAGATTTACTGATTTAGATGTATACAATTGAAACGGAAAATTGTCGCCCATTTTATCTGCTAATTTGCCGTTGATTTTATCTAATAATTTGCCGTTAATTTTATCCGATGATTTGCTACTAATTTTATCCAATAATTTGTCGCGTATTTTATCGGATACTTTGCTGCTGATTTTAACTGTAATATTACTCATTTTTTCATCGTCTATAAAAAGGCAATAATATCTGTCGTTATATTCAAAATCTACTCCTAAATTTATCATCAACTTTGCTGGCGGTCATATACAAATTTCACTCTCAACTTGACAGTTTAACATCAAAATATGCCATCCTTCTGTCGTCAAACTGTCGGCAAATCGTGTTCAGTTTATCTGCAAAACAAAACTGAAATTTACGGATAAACTTCAGCCTATGACCCCCGTGACCCACCCAACACTCATTTTTAATAGTTGAAGAAATCAATCAATACATTATTTTTTTATGATTTAATTTACATTCTTCGACTAGCCCTTCCTAAAGAAACCGATAACCGCCGATAATGATGAGTGGAATGTTTGACTCGTCGGGATTCGATCCTGGATCATTCGGATTGCTAGTCCTTGCCTTTACCCACTCGGCCACCGTAGAATCGTTAGTTTCAAAGAAGTTTATCGGCTACATGAATAAAATATGGTATTCTTATCTGATTCTCTAATTTTCATTGATTATGAGATTAGATTAATTATGAGAAAAAAGGACCACTTTGTCGATATGGTGCTATATATACTCTAATAATATTGATAACATTCCGCACACTTTGAGCCCAAAATGATCTTCATAGGGTCAAAAATGACGTCGTTGGAGAAGATGGAAAAAACAATAGTAGGTATACTAGGCCGGTTCTAGACCAAAATTGCATCTTGCCATCAGGGGCGCCACCGTCGTGGAAGGTTGTGGATCAGTGGCGCCACCAATACGGAACGTTCGAGAAAAATGACGTCATCGATGACTCATCGACTCGAGTGGTGGGAGAATCCCTCTACGACCTGTTAGGACTTGTATGAAATATGATGACCTGTTGAAACTTGCATGAAATCGGATATTGGCGCCACCATCGCGGAACGTTCGAGAAGGATGACGTCATTGATGACTCATCGGCTCGAGTGGTGGGAGAATCCCTCTACGACCTGTTAGGACTTGTATGAAATATGATGACCTGTTGAAACTTGCATGAAATCGGATATTGGCGCCACCATCGCGGAACGTTCGAGAAGGATGACGTCATTGATGACTCATCGGCTCGAGTGGTGGGAGAATCCCTCTAAGACCTGTTGGGACTTGTATGAAAATATAATGACCTGTTGAAACTTGTATGAAATCGGATATTGGCGCCACCATCGCGGAACGTTCGAGAAGGATGACGTCATTGATGACTCATCGGCTCGAGTGGTGGGAGAATCCCTCTAAGACCTGTTGGGACTTGTATGAAAATATAATGACCTGTTGAAACTTGTATGAAATCGGATATTGGCGCCACCGTCGCGGAAGGTTCGAGACGGATGACGTCATCGATGAGTCATCGACTGCCATGGTGGGGGAACCTCCCAAGTCCTGGTGGGGCTTGTATGAAATATAATACTATGAAAACCTGTGGACACATGGATAAACTTGGATATTGCCGCCACAATCGCGGAAATTTCGAGATGAATGACGTCATCCATGAGTCACTCGGGCTGATGACTCATTTACTTACACGGTGGAGAAACTCCCCGTAAGTCCTAAACATGTGCAAATATTTAACGACATTTGCAAACATTTGACAATATTTGCAAACATTTTGCAAATATTTGACAAACTTTGCAAACATTTGCAAACCCTTACAAACATATGCACACATGTGCATGTATGCAGAAACAATGGTCGAATATTTTCAAGATGAATGACATCGGTGAGTCACTCAGTCTGATAACTCATCGATGTGCGAGGTGGGAGTTTCCTGTAAGTCTTGCTGAGACTTGTACATTTGAGAAGGATGACGTCATCGATGACTCATCACGCGGTGGGGGTTACTTCCTAATTCCTGTCAAGACTTGTATGGAATATGATACTAGTGGTGGCGCCACCGTCATTGGAATTTTTAGATAGATGATGTCATCGATGAGTCAGTCGGAGCGTTGGCTGATGACTCATGGATTCGCGCGTGGTGGGGTTACTTCCTAAATTCTGTTGGGACTTATATGATACCATAATGACCAATTAGAACTTGTAAGAAATCGGATATTGGCGCTACGATCGCAGAACGTTTGAGAAGAATGATCTCATCAATGACTCATCGGTTCGTGGGGTGGGGGTGTCGGCTGAGTCCTGTTGAGACTTGCATGAAATAGGATACTCGATTGGTCTCGAATATTCTCGATGGTTCCCGACTGTTCCATGATGAATCATCCATTGGGAGTTGGAGTGGGGATAACTCGCGTACTCTGCACGATCCACAATCAATACAGAGTCAAGTTCAGTTTAGTGAATCTCAACTTGTACCGTGAAGTTTAACTCATAGTTTTCGAAATCGTTATAATATCGTTTTCAATAGTTTTATAATTCTTTCAAATTTGCTATTACTCAGATTGCTCGAAATCATGATCGTTTCAGATGTCAAATAAGTTCATGTGAAAAAATATTGAACCCTATATTATTAAAACAACATAGAAAAACTCTTTTTGAAACTCGTTTCACATAGTTCTAAGTTATGTTTTATGAGAAAACGATGTGTATAATAATAAGATCAATGATTTTTTTTTCCATGATGAATCATCCATTGGGAGTTGGTGTGGGGATAACTCGCGTGCTTTGCACGATCCACACTCAATACAAATTCAAGTTCAGTTTACTGCATCTCAACTCGTAGCGTGAAATTTAACTCATGGTTTTTGAAATCCTTATAATATCGTTTTCAATAGTTTTACAATTCTTCCAAATTCGCTATTAGTCAAATTGCTCGAGATCATGATCGTTTCAGACGTCGAATAAGTTCATGTGAAGAACTATTGAACCCTATATTATCAAAACAACATAGACAAACTTTTTTTGAAACTCGTTTCACATAGTTCTAAGTTATGTTTTATGAGAAAAGGATGTACATAATAATAAGATCAGCTCAGTTCCACCGTATTGTCCCACGGAAGAAAATCGCTCGAGATCATGATCTTAAACGTTGAATAAGTTTTCATGAAAGAATATTGAACGCTATATTATCAGAAGAATATAGACGGAATATATTTAATACTCATTTTAATATAACTGTATGATAATTGTAAGAAAACAAATATACATAAAACTATAAAAACGCTTCGTTAAATATTGAAAATGTTTATTCATTTATTCGAATGTGTACGTTATTACCATTACTATTATTATTATGAGAAACAATCTGAGAATATATATATATAATTACACAAGTGGTTCGAAATAACCCCAAGGTATTTATCATCTTCTAGTAGATTGTGTGCACCTCATGTTTTTTGCTCTGGATTCAATACTGATTCCTGATAATGTGCTCATTACCAAAAAGACAATTTTTATAATCATTGAATGTGCTTTTCCTGAGTGTAGCAGCTTTAACACCTTCACATTTCTTCTTAGCTTTCTCATCATTCAACATCCTAAATGCGTATGTTTTGGCTCGTAGACATTAGGACTTCATGAGTCCTAATATTTTCTTGTTTGCGAGCGGCATTCTATACTCATTATTCTCTTTATAGTCAGATGTATCGAACATGTACATGTCTTGTTTTATAGACTCATAGATATTTGATACTTGAAACAGATAGAGTAAGCTATCTGTATCGGTATATATGAGTTATGCTAAATCCCCAAATTGATACTTAATGTAGTTTTGATAGAAGTAAAATATAATCGTTTTTGATAAATCGAGGATCATAAATCCAATATGGATAGGTTTTTTGAAATATACGGATGTTCCATTCATTCATTATCATCAAACACCATACAGCTATGGAAATTGGGTTTTGCTATCGATGCTTTTGCTCCATATTGACCACTCCAATGTGTCACGAGCTTAATACCTTTATGTTTTCTAGCATTTTCCATAGTTTTTCCGAATACAGCATTATTCATCAAATTATCAAAGTTCTTTTCGAATTCATTTTTTGACTGCTGTCTTTTCATAGCATTCAGATTAATATAAGATTCCCACCAGGGCTTCTGATTGAATTTCAAAACACGATGAATATGCTTTAGTTTTATACCAAGAGCTGTGTATTGCTTCAAGTTTACGTAATGTATCACGTACTGTTCTTTCGGGAAGAGAGTGGTAGCTAATTAGTATATTTGCTCTCTGGAGGGATTAGAAATGTTTTGAAAATGTTTTTTAGCTGCATGCAAATGTTTTTTGATATTTATCAATGTTTTCAAATATCTTTCGAATGTTTTGATTTAAAACATTTCTCAAATGTATGCAAATGGTTTTTAATGTTCTTAAATATTGGTTCCGAATGGAAACATTGTAATCATTCAAATTTAAGTTGTCGATTTTTCTTGAAATATTGAACCATTATGATGCAAAAAGTCCAAAAGTGCAATTTTTAAACCATATCCGTACGTAGCAGAGTGTTTTACCGTTCCACGGGCAACTTACCCGCCGCCCTGTGAAAATACCAAGGCTCAAAAACCACTACACAACAGTGTGTTATGTCCTGCCGATGTTACTAGGACCACAGTGGCGCCTTTTGAAATATTGAGCGCCAAA
>NW_021682079.1:259-1295 GCF_001412515.2 Diachasma alloeum | reverse complement strand
TCTCAATCCTATCGAAAACGTCTGGGCTCGTATGCAACGAGAATGGAATTGCGTTGACAATCGACGAGATGGACAGGCTCTTATCGCTTGCATTATCCAACAATGGGAGGCCATGAGACACGACAGACAATTCTTTTACAATCTCGTTCGAAGTATGCCTAATCGTTTGCAAGAAGTTATTGACAGGAATGGTGGGGCCACACATTATTAGCTATTGTGAAGATAGGACTGCATGTTGATGAGTCTAGACTTTTATTCCTGAGAAAAGAAATATAAGAGGGGTAAAGTTGGGAGAAAAATTCTTTCCTTAGTATAACTCTCAAGTTCGAAAATTGAATGATGGAAACGCGAAAAAATGTCTATTCTTTGCATTCTGTTATGTATTGAATTATTTTGATAGTGGCTCATTTTGCAACAAAAAGCAATTGAAATTCTTTCGTAGGAAGTTTTAGCAGCTATAAAATAAATGTTTATAACTTTTCACATAATTTTCTCTCTTGAGATGAAGAGACACACGTGAGAACAATTGTCGTAGAAATATCATGCGATTTAACAAAAAAATACTATTAGATTTCTATTGAACTTCCCATCAGTTTTTTGCCAAATCTTACGAAAAATTCTGCGAATTTTTTCCATAAGAATATTGAATGTCGCATGAGAGAAGCAACACAGGAGCAACAGATTTCATTTTTCTATACAGCTTATTCTACTGAAATGATTCTTTTAGAAATTCCATTACTCAAATTTTCAAATTACTTTTTTCTAATGAAAGAAAAATATAGATAAAAACCTAGAAGATTTATAGATGAGGAATTCATGTAGAAAATGGCTCAATTGAAAAATCCTTAGACACAGCTAAAATTCCCTATTTTTTTTATAAAGTAGTTTCTATTGCATTTTTTCTATTGATTGAACATACTTACTCTGAATATACTTACATAATTAGCTGCAAAATTCTTCAATATAATCAGCCAAAAGTTAATAGAATTTCCGATTGAAGGTGAATATGACTGCAATAACATTCATATTCATTTCC
>NW_021682079.1:0-215 GCF_001412515.2 Diachasma alloeum | reverse complement strand
ATTGCATTCGTTAGGTTTGTCTACGAAGTATTCTCATTCTTGCGCTGACTAGTATTGAAGGATTTGAGTCGTTGCGGGCAATTACTTTGCTACTCAGTTATCTGGATTTTTATAAATATTGAAAAATCAGTCACCTTTCTACTGTCGTGATGAAGTTGAAAAATTATTACAATAGGTATATCGATATCACACAGACAGTTATAGCTAGCAGCTTT
>NW_021682078.1:737-1033 GCF_001412515.2 Diachasma alloeum | reverse complement strand
TAGTGTGTTGTGCGCATAGGTCTGTTCTGTGTATGGTGGGGGGAATTAACGCTATAAAACGCGGCTGCTCGCGGTGTATTTCATCCAGTCGATTCGATTTCGCTCATCAGTTTTTTAACATGGAAAATATCAACGAAAAAGAGTGCAGTGGTATCGAACAGCAGGTGGTGTTGTCGCAAGTTATACCTCTTAATAAGTCGGAGATGAAACAAATTCGTGTTGGTTTACAAGTTACCTGTCTCGGACAATTTGTTCCTGTGGTGCAGTTTATGGCCGTACGCCCCAACCGTGTCGTG
>NW_021682078.1:216-727 GCF_001412515.2 Diachasma alloeum | reverse complement strand
TACAAAGATCTGGATGCCATTACGGACTACTTTGATCCTGAGAAGTTTCACCCAAAAGCCGTCCACAATGTACCTGCTAAGCAATTTGGGGATGTCAAAGTGAGATTCCATCACAGCTACGATAACCCCTGCGTTGCTTTTGAACGTGCTGATGTAAGGCAACCCCTCATTATGATGAGCCCGAGCATTACAACATTAAAAAACAAAGCGGCATGGATCGATCAGTGGTTAAAATTTTTGGACTCCTTGCCTCTCAAACAATACAAGGAGTCTGGTCCAGGCGATCACAAGTGTTGCCATGCATTATATGGAATACAACAGAATGCCAGCCACTGAAGAACTCCACTATCGCATACGCGGCAATTTCGAGGAGATTTACCTTCTGGCCAGGGATGACCTCCGTCGTACAATACCTCAGCAGAACGAGGGATATTTGTATCAATTATTTGGTGAAATGTTTCATTTTTGCTTCGATGAGTTGGATGGTTTTGCGGGAGGGGCTTACCGAATG
>NW_021682078.1:0-156 GCF_001412515.2 Diachasma alloeum | reverse complement strand
TTTTTGCTTCGATGAGTTGGATGGTTTTGCGGGAGGGGCTTACCGAATGCCCACATACTAAAGACTATATGATAATAATAATAATCTTTTGTGATGGTAAATCATTGTAATTTGGAACGAAAAAAATATCATTTGTAAGCCTAAAAATGTATTTCA
>NW_021682077.1:10004-59538 GCF_001412515.2 Diachasma alloeum | reverse complement strand
AAATACCCCGAGAGCTCCAGTATAAAGATACTCCCCAAAAACCTCCCGAAATCTCCCCTCGCCCATACCCTCCATTGACCNCTTCACCCTTAAAAATACCCCGAGAGCTCCAGTATAAAGATACTCCCCAAAAACCTCCCGAAATCTCCCCTCGCCCATACCCTCCATTGACCCCCCCTCCCTTAAAAGACCTTGAGGGTTGTCCTGGGAACTGACCCCCAATATCTCCCCTCGACCATGGCCTCCATTAATCCCCTTTTGAAAGAACCCGATAGCTCCCCTGGTAAGTTACCCTTAAGAAATTGCCGAGATCTCCCATTGACCCTCTTCGAAACAGCCAATTCACGTTCAAACGCTTTTCCTCACTCCGTCAACAAAATAACCCTCCAATCAATGAATTGTGACAAATTCCTCCATCAATGTTTCAATTTCTTCCCAACCCCACTTGTCGCTCACTTCAATCACCTATTTGGAGCCAACTTCTGATAATAGCCGTTTTCGTAAATGAATTCTCCGGCGTTACGCCGGAGAATTCATTTACGAAAATGGCTTTTATCAGAAGTTGGCTAACTCAGTAGAAAACCAAATGCTATGCACTGTGCTTATGTGTTTTATGATTAATTAATTGCATTACCAAGGATTGAAATAACCTGCCTTTTCAAAGCAATTTTTACCGCAAGATTTTGAAGCGATGTTCTCTGAAATTCCCTTCCATGCTGAATAATCGCTGTGATCTCGCAGGCGATAGTTTAGCCGAAGGAACATTGATGTCATGGAGAGAATTTTCGTATAGAAAAACATGGTGCATTCGCTAGGGAATGTTTTTGGACTTTTACTGGACTTCGAAGGCCGATTTTATGATGTTTTTTTTCGGATTATCGTGATAGTTTATTGTAAAACTGGATACGCAGAAATTATTTATAGCAAACAATATATGCATCGTGTCTAAGCTATTGCCATGGATATGCAAGAGTAGTTATTCTATAATCCTAAATCAAAATTACAAATGATAGCAAAACCTTGAACCGATGTCAAGCGATACAATGTGAAATTGTTTCTTATGCTAAACAATCGCTTTGATTTACTAGGCGATACTTCGACTAGAAATGGATGGAACAGTTGCAGGTGAAAACTCAGCGACGAGGGAATCGCATAGAAAAGCGTAGCGCATATCTGCTAGGAATAGTACATTTCGTGCCCGAGCCTTGGAAAACATCATCGTTCCCCACGTGCAAGATTGCCTTCCGAGCCGAAGGCGAGGATGGCACTCACGTGGGGGACGGTGATATGTTTTCCGTGGCGAGGCGTGAACATTATTTTTCGTGTCGCCGGACCTGGAAATGGGTTTTTCAGGTCCCGCGACACAAAAATTCTTTTAGACTTCTACTCGACTTCGATTATAAATAGTTTTCCCCTGATTTCTGTCAGAAACAACCGTTTATTTTCTTTGCGTTTGTTTTTGTAGAAAATATTATGTAGAAAAAATTGATGGACCTCTATAAAATCTATTATTGATATGATTATTCGGAACAATGTATCAATGATTTGTATAGAAAATATATAAACAGAATAAGTGGTATGCATATCAAATTCCATTAATTCTTCTATATATACAATATTTTCGAGCAAACATTCTCCACTAAACAGATGCGCAGAAAGGCGCCAGATTTTTTTTTCAATAGAATGGGCGAAGAAATAGCCCAAAGGTCTTCAAATAATTCTGGATCATTTATTCAAGATCATCGAACTACTGCCCTTGTACTGCCCTTGTAAATTCTAATTCTCTTAGAATTATTTAATGCCTAAAGGAGGTTAGGCGGTGTTTGAGGTGAATTTGAGAGTGAATTTCTGTGGTTCCCGGTAACTTAGTCGATAAGAGTGCCCGGCGCGTATCTGGGAGACCCGGGTTCGATTCCCGGCTAGGTGAAGCAGAAATTTTTTCTCTCTAAATTCTAATTCCCTTAAAAATTTTTTTTTCCACCTATAGCGATAATTTAATAATGAGCCGTATATTATTTGCAATTAATAATTTTTATTCCGCTCTGCTCATTCTATTAAGCAATTTGACCTTCGTCCTTCGACGGCGAAAGTTAGGCGATTGTGTATCACAGAGGTTCGCCCGAGTTTTAACGGCGATAGTTTATCAATTTCGCTTGATGTCGAGGCCCATTTTCTCATCCCACTAAATGTATAAATTTAAATGATAGAGAACCGTCAACACATCATTTTTTTCAAGAGCTGCGCCATCGTTTCATTCACGTTAAGTTCTAGTTTATCATTCCATTAGAGATGGCGCTAATAACTTATTCCGAGATCTACTTTAACGATCTCAATCCTTACATTTTCAGAATTTTACATTTTCATACCATTCCTCTATTCTCGATGGTAGGACACTCTTGGCAATTCCTGGGATGCGAAAAATAAGAATTCGAGTTGCGCTGCCAACTTAATGGCTCAAATCTGACTGTTTCCGTTTAGAAGATGATCGAAGCGCGAAAAATGTGCATGCTAGTTCATTCCTATGTGCATATCTTCGTAAATATTCAACGAAGTAAATTAATAATTGCATCAGTGGAAAGCGGATTGGTGATTTATATAGGGTAACTAAAGACAGTTTTTCTCTAAATAGTGGCATTTTCTATTAATTAATGAAAAATCAGTTGAGAATAGTGGAAGGGGAAGTTGTGTCATCTATAGATGCCCGGTAGCTCTCGTCCTTTTGTTGTGAGGTTAATAGGCGCGACTTGGCTAATACGCTACCGCGAAGAGGTAAACCGGGTTAAATCGATTTTTACTTTTACTCAGTTTTTAATGAATATCTCGGAATCTAAGAGAGATAACGAAATTCTTCTCATGACCCTTTTTATAACCTTCAGTACGCTCTACAAAAAAAGTCGTAACAAAAATTTTACCATTCCATTTAGATTCCGAGATATTCGTCAAAAACTGACCAGTAGTCAAAATCCACTTGACCGAGCTTACCGCTTCGCTACTGAATTTTCATTTTTTTTGTATTCAAACAAACTCCCTATGTTCTATATCTCTTGAACGATTTACCGGATTTTGTTCTTCGTCATTTACAGTGCTATTTTTACCTCAGTTGGATTTCTATTGCTTATTTACATAGTTCTCTCATCAATTATTTGGAAAGCATCGTCACTCATGGATTCCCATTCAGAAAAGATCTGTAATTTTTTTTCATATTCTACAACGGTTTTACATATATTTGTTGAGGAATTAATATAATATTGTCAAATTATTGCACGGAAAGAGAATGAAATTTTCAGTACGATGAATTTTACAATGCTAATGATCTGTTTTACCACGCGAGTGACTACTACCGCCACCATCGGAACCAATCTGAACTACATGCTGCGTGACATGATTTTAGGTGTCCCACCAGCCGCTGTTTGCCCTTCTTCCCTCTATTCTCCATGACACTATATAACGTAAGACACTGTTGACAATTCCTGCATGTGAAATTGAGAATTCGAGTTGCGCTGCCAACTCAATGGCTTGAGTGTGACCGTTCTCGTTTAGACGATAATGGGAATGCGAAAAATGTGTATGCCAGTTCGTTGCTATGTGCATATCTTCGCAAATATTGAACGGATTAAATTAATAGTTGCATCAGTGGAAAGCGGATTGGTGATTTATATAATGTAACTAAGGACAGTTTTCGTCTAAGTGGGCACATTTTTTATTAATTGATGGAAACTCAGTTGAGGGTCGTGGAAGGGGAAGTTTTGTCATGTATAGATACTCGGTAGCTCTCGTCGTTTGGTTGTGAGGCTATGAGACGCGACTTGGCCGATGCACTACCGCATATCTGGATTTAAAAAACCATACAACTGAGGTGGTCTTACTACATCGATGTTTATATGTTTATATGCAGGACCGCAACGGGAGCGTATGAATAAAAATATCGATTCGAATGTGACTCCTATTGTTTAAAAATAAAATTATGGGGATAAATATGTCTTTTTGGCTTTCATCTTTCATGCAATTTACGATCAATCTACCAAAATCTGGCGAGAAAAACTGTCTAGCAGTGAGTGCTGTATTTCGTGACCGTTTCATGATGAAAATTAATCCAATCAACGTCATCAGACTTCCCATGGCAACATTTGAAGTTTTAAATCTTGCTGAAACGCCCATGAACAATGTGGAACGCGAATTAGTTGATACTTCCCAAACGATTTTACTTCGATCCATAGAGAAATACAATAGTGCGGAAATGATTGAAGAAACATCCCTGGATTTTCAAGAGCTTTATAAAGATATAGAAATGATAACTGTTGAAGATAAAGAATTTCAACCACATAATTAAGAATCATCTGAAAGTTGTTCAGAAGTTGAGGAACCTGTAGATTTTGACTATAAGCGGAGAGCAGTAGAATTCTGGAGAAGTTTGGAGACGAAACAAAATCTCTCTGTGAAAACAGTTTCGAATCGATTCAAAAAGGTGAAATCCAGTCGACAGTAACGTCGTTGGGCACACCAAATCATTGTTTTATCGAAGACTGACTTTTCAGGAGGTTACTTAGTTCCCACATTAACCACATCGGGTACAAATTTGACTGTTAATCATTTTATCCCACACAAGCATCGATTTACACCACGGAAAATTGAAGGATAAGACAAGTTCGAGCCCATCCGACTGAAGGCATGTGACCGTTACTTAAGCGTTATTAGTCCTTTTCTTGTTTTTATTTCTACCAATTCTATTGGTAGTAAGCTTCCGAATGGATTCGGAGCAATTCCTTGTCCTTGTGACAGGTATACAACCGTAACCACATGCTACAGAATGTCTACAGGAAGATATTCCACCTTTTAATGGAATAGATTTATACAAAAGGTTAAATATCTCCGAAAATGCTCGGCTGATTGCGCCTATCCAAAATCCGAATCTTCAATATTGCAAGAGCTATAATCACACCAAATTTCAACTTATTATTTTTATTTTTCCTCAAAATATCGTGCATACAAGAATGAAACAATTTAAAAAATGAACAAACGGGTACATCTCTGATTTTTTGTACGGACGGGTATACATATTTTGATGGATTTAGATGGTGGCCACCGAGACAAGTATTTTGAAAAAAAAAAATTAAGACCCCTCCAGTAGTTCATGAGAAATTTGAAAAAAGATATTTACACAAAAGGTTGAATAACTCAAGAACCGGTCGGCCAATGTTATAAAAGCTTGAAGCATACAATATTTCAACTCCCCATCTCCATTTTTTATCACATTATCGTGTAAAAAAATTTTTTTCATAAAAACCGGACAAACGGCAATATCTTCAAATTTTGTTTGAACGAGTATATATATTTTGATTGATCTAGATAGAGGCCATCGAGAAGAGTATTTTGAAAAAAGAAATATTGAAATCGGTGGAGTAGATTTTGAGATATTGAGGAAAAACGAAATTTCAAGAAGTTGTTATATCTCAGGAACTACTGGACCCATCGGGCTGAAACTGCGTACCAAAGTGAAGCTTAATCATTGCTACTATGAGCAAACATTTCAGACTTTTATTGACAAATTTCACCGTATTTATGCCGAATTTTCCAAAAATTGATCGCCAAAAACCCAAGTTATCACACACATACGTAGACATGACCCTAAAAACATCATTTCTTCACGTTTCATAATATTCTAGACCATTTGCTATCAAAATTAGAAAATCGAAAAATCGCTCAAATACAAGGCTTTCATTCGGAAGCAAAAAGAGATGAATAAATGGCGAAAAAAGATTTAGAAAAGGATAGGAATAATAAAAAAAAGGAAAGACATTACAAACAAGATGAGTATTTTGAAGAAAAAAATAATTGAAGCCGGTTGAGTAGTTGATGAGATATACAAGAAAATATATTCAGATACAAACTTGAATACCTCCCAAACTAATTATCTGATTCAGCCAATTTTCAGTACCAAATATTTCAGTGCAGAGAGGAAACTTCATGCAAACTTTCAAGTGAATATATCGATTTTTTCAAAAATTAGAGTGCAAATAAGCATTTTAAAGGAAAAACCGAAATATACAAATATCTCGGAAACTTCGCATGAAGGGGCACATACATTTTGTTTGTTTGAGATAGTGGACATCAACCTGAATATTTTGAAAACAAAATTGGAATCGGTTGAGTAGTTTTTGAGATATTCAAGAAAATAGATTCAGATACAAACTTGAATACCTCCCAAACTAATTATCCGACTGAATCCGTCTTCAATACCAAATATTTTAGTGCAGAGAGGAACATTCATGCCAAATTTCAAATTAATATATTGATTTTTTCGAAAGTGAGAGTGCTAACAAGCATTTTGAGCAAAAAAAAAGAAAAATTGAAATATCTCGAAAACTTGGAATGAACCGGCATATATCTTTTGATTGTTTGAGATGGGGAGCATCAAAATGAATATTTTGAAAAAAAATGAAATCGGTTGAATTGTTTTCGAGATATTCAAGAAACTAGATTTACATACAAACTTGAATATCTCCCAAACTAATAATCCGATTGAGCCCATTTCCAATACCAAACATTCTAGTGCAGAGAGGAAACTTCGTGCCAAATTTCAAGTTAATATATCGATTTTTCCGAAAGTGAGAGTGCTAGCAAGCATTTTTAGAAAAAAAAACACAAAAATTGAAATATCTCGAAAATTTTAAATGGACCGGTATATATATTTTGATTGTTTGAGATGGGGGTCATCAAGATGAGTATTTTGAAAAAAAAATTGAAATCGGTTGAATAGTTTTTGAGATATTTGCGAAAAACGATTTAGAAACAAATGGCGATTTCTCGAAAACGGCTGGATCGATTGGGCTGAAATTGAGCACAGATTTAGTCGTCACTAATACCTATAATCTGACAAAATTTCAGATTTTTCGTAATCATTTTAGTTCTTTAATTCTCCAATTTTCTAAAAGTTGACCACCAGATGCACACCCGGACATACACATGGGGTGGTCAAACTTCGTATTTTTACGTTTCAGACCATTCTGTATCGTTTCCAAGCAAAATTAGAAAATCGAAAAATAGAACGATTGCAATGCTTCCATTCGGAAGCAAAAAACTACCAACCCAAAAGACGCCCCATACAAAGGCCTGAATCCCTGCTTGTTTAATCAGAGCGCATACAAGAATTCTGATAGAAAAATATGACTATACTCTCCATGGCGAGTACATAGAGGGTAGATATATTTCTTGAGAACATCGAGACGAATATTTAAAAAAAAATGGATGAGCAGTTTTTGAAATATTCAAGAATATCTATTTTGATACAAAGTTGAATATCTCCCAAACTAATCATCCGATTTTACCCATCTTGAATACCAAACATCGTTATCATAAGAGGTAACTTCTTATCAAATTTCAAGTTGATATGTTCATTTTTTTAAAACTAGAGCGGGAACAAGCATTTGAAGCAAAAAACCGAAAAATTGAAATATCTCAAAAACTTTGAATGAAGAGCTATATACATTTTTAATGATGAAGATAGAAGACATTGAGACAAATATTTTTAGCGCAACTGAATTAAAATCGATTAGATAGTTTTCGAGATATTTGCAAAAAACGATTTAAAAACAAATTTGAATAGAAGCATTGTATTCCATGGATTTTTCGATTTTCTAATTTTGCGTGGAAATGATGTAGAATGGTCTGAAACGTGAAAATACAAAGTTTGACGACTGTGTCTGTACGTGCGCATGGTAAACTTGGCCGACTGGATGGTCAACTTTTAGAAAATCGAAAGAATAAACGGCTAAAACAATTTAAAAAATCGGAAATTTCGTGAGATTATAGGTATAAATGTGGCCCAACTTTAAAAAAGCTATTTGTTACTAAATCGTTTTTCGGAAATATCTCGGAATCTATCCATCCGGTTTCAATTATTTTTCGTTCAAAATACTCGCCTCGATGTCTCCTCTCTCAATCAATCGAAATACGTATACCCGTTAATAATAAACTTCAGAGATACCGTGAGTGTCCCAATTGCCGCACGGGACCCCTTTCCCGGACGCAGAGCGCTTTTAGGATAAAATTTAGCATCTATCACATATTCACAGTCATCATGTGCATTTCATTTTGTTACATGCGATTGTCCAATTATTCCCCTTCAAATCACACTATTGACGAATGTTCCACGAGTTTCATACAATTATTAGAAATTAGTCTACGTAAGAGTACCCATGGCTGGTCTCTGAGCTGGTGGTTGTGTAGTGCGCGAACGTTAAAAATCATCGATATTGCGTAAGGATCAAACAGTAAAATGTAAGTGAACAATTGATTTTAATAGGTTTCTAGTAGTTGAGCAACAAATTTGGAAAAAGCTGAAATGAAAAAAAGAGAAAAATAATTGTTTTTTATGGAGGAAATGTTAAATCTGGCATCTCGGACGACTGAATTCGCGGTTGGAGGAGTTCCCGCACATGTGATTTCCAACCCTTAACCTCAATGTTTTTTATCTGTAAGTTTCTTTGCTTTCATAAAGATATATTATTTTCTGAAACTCTCGTGCATTAGATAATGAAAAAATTATGAGAATAAAAATAAAAATAACGAATATAACAAATTCATCCATTTTTTTGAATCTTCTAGGCCTGGAAATACAGAAAAAAAAGCCCGCAAATATACCAATGAGGACTTGCGGAAATCTTTGAAGACTGTCAATTCAGGAAGGACTCTGGGATGAAAAAAAAAGAACTTTTAGATAATAGTTGTGGAGACGCTAACGATTCTCACAGCCCTCCCGAAAAAATCCCTCTAAATGAACCATAAACTCAAATATTTTATTGTCTCAACGTTTTTGTTTGTCTATTATTGTGTTGATCACAGTTTATCATTGTTGAAATAGTAATAAAATTACACTTAATATACTTTTCACAACTGATTTCCTATATTTCTCTGCCTCTATTTCACTGTGTCCGAGAATCGGGCACACGATATCCGGCAACCCGACTAGGTCAGTTTTAGTCGTCCGAGAACTCGACCATAAGAGCTATGATGGTTTTTTATGAATATTTATCGAATTCTTCGGAATTAAAGTTGACATCGAATGTCTTTTTGTCAAGAAATAATCAAAGATGACTCATGAACCTTCAGAATTCATAATTTGTGACGAGGCATATTCATTTATTTTTTATTTTTCTACATATTTTTTCTCACTACACACTGCCCCCTAAAAGGTAAATTCCGCCACCGTTGGATACCGTTGGATACGCCCCAGGACATCACGAAAACATCAGCCGAAGGAAGACATCAGTTCCGGCCCCACCCGATCAATTGGAGAAGCCATCGCCTCCTGGAAATTCCCCATACTAGACCCCCGAATATTGAACACCAGCAATAATCCCTTGCGAGACATCCCTGGATTGTGGTCATCGTCACCACTCACCCGTGCTGATTGGCCCCGATTGCTCCCGAATTAAAACCCGAAGGACATCGACACCTGACGAACCCCCACGAATCGCGAAGGAAAAGAAGAGACCGTCACTCGTGCAACCGCTGTCCTGGACCCTGCCACGTGCGCCCCAAGAGTTGAAGAAACAGTACAAATCCCCCGAAGTTCTGTACATTGGATTTTGCGATAGAGTAAAGAGGATTTTGGTGCCCGAGCTCATCCCGGCTCTAAATACTGTGCCCCTGGAATCTAGAAGGAGGAACGAAGGCTCAATCTCTGGAGTCGTTGAAGGACCCGGATTAGACCTTAACTGGAAGTCGTGAGTCCGAGTTACCCCCCTTATTTTCCCTCTGGTTCCCACAATATTACCCTTCATACCCCCCAACGGTGAGCCTACACTCTTTTGTTTCTTCCCCATTTAGTCATTCTTCTTATATTTAGTTGCACTCCCTCGACACGACTAGCTTCTCCCCTTTTTCCTGCATTAGAGTCACTCCCTTTGCACGTGTACAAAAGTTGCCTGGCCTTACCCATAACCCTAGATCCAAGTAAAAGGCATTTCAAGCGTCTTACGACGATCTATCATGTAAATTAATAGAAATATAGATATTCAGTTAATTTTATCCCTTATTTGTCCTCATTATTTAATTGCCCTAAATCCCCCTTTTAGGAAATAATAATAATTAAATATTGAAAGGTCACAAATTACAAAAAAAAAAACACAAATTAAACGCTATTGTCTGGTAGAATATTCTTAACCGTGCGGCAATTGGGACACTCACGGTATTTCACGTTTTCCATTTTTCGCTCAAAATGCTTGTTCGCACGCTAGTTATTTTTTTAATTGATATATCAACTTGAAATTTGGCACAAGTCTGACTCCTAGTACTGCAATGGATGGGATTGAAGATGGGCTGAATCGGATGATTATTTTAGGAGATATTCAAAATTGTATCAAAATCGTTTTTCTTAAATATCTCAGAATCTATCCATCAGATTTCAATTTTTTTCTCAAAATACTCGCCTCGATGTCTCCTATCTTAAACAATCAAAATATATTTACCCATCTATACTACATTTTAGAGATATTTCAATTTTTCCTTTTTCGATCAAAATCCTCGTCCGCACGCTAGTTATTTTTTAAATTGATATATGAACTTGACATTTAGCATGAGTTTTCTTTTTGCCACTAAAATGGATAATATCAATATTGAACTGGATCAGATGATTAATTTTTGCTTCGAAATGGAAGCTTTGCATTCGTTCGATTTTCACTTTTGCTAATTTTGCTTGGAAACGATCCGGAATGATCTGAAATGGAAAAATACGAAGTTTGGGGACCATGTCTGTGTTTCATAGTGTCTACTCGGTGGTCACTTTTTCTTAAAATTAACGAATAAATGGGAAAATTTATTGCAAAGAAACTGAAATTTTGTCAGTTTATTGGAATCATTTAACACTAACTTCATGCCAAAATTCAGCTGGATCTGTCAGTTAGTTTTTGAGAAATAGCTATTTGTTTCTTTACGCTTTTTCCTAAATTTCTCGAAAACTACCCAACCGATTTCATTTTTTTTCAAAATATTCGTCCTGATGCCCTCTATCGCAATCAATCAAAATAGATACTTCGATTTTTCTCTTTTTGTATATCAACTTGTTTATTTTTTTCATATCTTTTTTGAAATACTTTTTGATTTATTTATCCCTTTTTCAACCCTTTTTTATTCTTTGTTTTTTGCTTTTTTGTAATGTCTTCCTTTTCTTTTATCATTCCTATCTTTTTCTAAATCTTTTTTCGCCATTTATTTATCCTTTTTTGCTTCCGAATGAAAGCCTTGTCTTTGAGCGATTTTTCGATTTTCTAATTTTTATGGCAAATGGTCTAGAATGTTATGAAACGTGAAAAAATGATGTTTTTAGGGTAATGTCTGTATGTTGTGATGTATTTTTCCAAGCGCGTCTGCGGGATTCAGGCGCGTGGTTCTCCACGAACTTTCAGGAACCCTTTTGGAATCTCTCAACCCGAATAAGTACGAAGGTGATCAACGAGAGGAATCAAACAAACAATGTCAAAAGGGCGCCAGTCCTTTTAACCTTCAAAGGACAAGGTCACAATGTCGAAGCGTGTTCCACGACGAGCTCCGGAAACCGCGGAGGCGTATGGGAATGGGCGAACAATGAATGCAGTTCAATACCATAAATTATTCGGAAATAAAATGAAATTTATTTTTCTCACAACAATAAAACAATAAAAAATTCGGCCAAATTCCAGTGAAATAATATTCGCGATTTTTACATGAGCGGGAAAGTACTCCCGTGAGCAAATGCTCGACGCAATCCAAAATTTATTACTTCGCTGAATTTATGAAATATTAATTTTCAGACGATAATAACAGAATTTTAGGAAATTATGACTTGAACATCAATTGATTTACATTTGTTCCAAAAACAATAAAGCCAATATTAATTATTAACTATGAATATTCGAGGGCATGGAAGACGCCAAATGCACGCTAGAATCACCCGAAGCGCGACGACGCGAAGGCCCCCCGAATGAAGAGAACAAAATTCCCTAAATAAACAAAGTAGGTCAGAGACCACTGAGTGCCGCGTCCCGAAGGCAGAGGCTCAAATGCTACAACTCAAACGGAGCCAAAACGGCGACCGGAGAATAGACTTTATAGAACACGCGTGCACTTACCAAATTAGATGACGCTCACCGTTTGAACCGCGAAAACTGCAGGATAAACTCGTCTGGATCCTCAGTACTACGGCGATGTCGAAATGTAGGCCGGAAAATCCAAGCACCACAGCAACTTAATAGGTTTTCAAAAACTAAAGGGCTCAAAGAGCATACAAAACATAAATTGCACAGAGCGACTTTACTGGAGTGAACCTCAACGAAGAAGTGATTTCTCAGGGAATATATTGCCCCAAGGAACATCAATCTCTATCTTACCCCCACCCTAATCTATCGATGTCGCGCGGAGAATCCGCGTTTTGATGGTAAATTTACAATGGCCATAATTCATAATTTGATGGTCCCAAAGAATTGGGACTTGCGCCTCGTGGTCTATGAAATTGATCCGCGTTGAACGACGTTGCAGCCAACATAGCCCATCGCTCCCTCGATGCTGCAGCAGGCGTTTTTTACTTGATGGCCTTGTGCCACAGCAATATCGGTAAGGTGGTGGGGGCTCGCACGTAGAGGCCTAAGTTGCCTGCTGGCGTGCGTCTAACATCTTCCGCGTGTACGTTGGTGTGTCTCCCAGACTCGGTGAATGAGTGCTTGTAGGTGTGCCACTCATCATCCGCGGACTTCGTAGCTTCTTCCCGATGCTCCGCTCCACTCCCCTTACCATAAAGCTTTAGGATTAGAACGACAGGGAAAAGAAAAAGTGTAAATAAAATAAAATAAAATTGTAAAAGTGGCCTTGGGTGATCCGACTCCTCGCTGGGGTTGAAATACTAATTCTCCCCCCACTGAACCGCGGTCAGGCCAGGCGAGGAACAGTACATGATATTCTATCATGTTACAATATATGATATGTATAAATAAGTTTTAGGAAACTTTGCAAAAAATTTAAAATTCCTTTCCGAACAAAAGTAAACTACATTTATTCATCAAAATAATCTCCATCATTTTGAATGACCTTCAGCCATCTGTTAGGTAATTCACGGAGGCCTTCCGCAAAGAAAGTTTCATCTTGCGAGGTGAGGAAATTATCGACCCATTTTTGCACTTCTTCAAATGTTTTGAATCGCACATCAGTCAATTAGTTTTGCATCTTCCGAAACAAGTCAAAATCAGTTGGAGCTAAGTCTGGCGAATATGCTAGGTGTGACACAACTTCCCATCCAGGGGCCATTAACGTATCTTTGACCGGTTTACCCACATGAGGCCTGGCGTTGTCATGGAGCAATTTTACTGGACGTTTTCCTTTGCCAGTAAATGGACGTTTTTGTTCAATTTCTTGGTTCAATCGTATTAGTTGTTGACGATAGCGATCGGCAGTAACTGTCTCGCTAAACTTCAAAAGTTCATAATGCAGTATGCCTTTCATATCCCACCATATACACAGCATGATCTTTTACAGTGAAGATTGCGCTTCGGTGTCGATGTCGTCGGCTCGCCGGGGTTCACCCGAAGATATTTACGTTTTGGATTATTAAAATAAATTGAATTTTTATCGCCGGTCACAATTTTCCACAAAAAAGACTTTCTATGTTGCTTATTGTAAAGATTCAGACATATGTCAAGTCGGCTATCTTTATTTTCTTGAATCAAAAAGAGTGGCACCCACTTTGTTTCTTTTCGTATCTTTCCCATTGCATTTAAGCAATAGGAAAATGTCTGTTGAGTTACTCCAAGCTGTTTTGCAAGTTGTTTTTCCGTCTGGCAAGAGTTTTCATCCAGCAACGCTTGCAGTTCCTGGTCATCCACCCTTACAGGGGCCCCGGTATGTTCACGCTCACTAATGTCGAAATCACCTTCTTCAAATCGCTTATACCAATACTCACATATACTTTTAGATACAATGTTGTCCCCACAAACATAACAAATGGATTGACATGCTTTCCTAACAGTTTTTCCTTGATGGAAATCATAGCGAATGCAGTGTCTAATAAATAGCTTATCGGTCTGCATGTTTTGTTCACAGAATTTAAGGTTATGTTTACGACGCCCTTATGTTTTGATACTACATAATAAACCCCACCATATCATATGTAAGCGGTAACTTTGAATTACTTTCATGACACGGCATCGAAGTGTCCTAAAACTTACTTGTACACCTAATATGTGTGTGATAACTTGGGTTTTTAGTGATCAATTTTTAGAAAATTCAACATATTATAAATACGGTGAAATTTGTAGATAAAAGGCTGAAATTTTGGCTCATGGTAGCTACGATTAAGCTTTACTTTGGTACGCAGTTTCAGCCCGATTGGTCCAGTAGTTTCTAAGATATAACAACTTCTTTAAATTTCGTTTTTCCTCAATATCTCAAAACCTACTCCACCGATTTTAATATTTCTTCTTTCAAAATACTCGTCTCGGTGGCCTCTATCTAGACCAATCAAAATATGTACACCCGTCCATACAAAAAATCAGAGATATTCCCGTATATTCGTTTTGAAAATTTTTTCATTCTTGTACGCACGATATTTTGAGAAAAAATGAAAATAGTAAATTGAAATTTGGTGTGATTATAGCTCTTACAATATTCAAGATTCGTATTTTGGATAGGCGCAATCGGCCGAGCAGTTTCGGAGATATTTAATCTTTTGTACAAATCTATTTCATTAAAAGGTTGAATATCTTCCTGTAGACATCTTGTAGTATGTGGTTACGGTTGTATACCTGTCACAAGGACAGGGAATTGCTACGAATTGCTAGGGAATTGATCCCTTCGGAAACTTACTACCAATGGAATTGGTAGAAATAATAAAAGAAAAGGACTAATAATGCAAAAAGTAACGCTCACATGCCTTCTGTCGGATGGGCTCGAACCCCTGCTGTTTTCTTTAATTAGCTAAAACGTGACCATGGAGTGGACCCAACTTGACCACCCGCACATACACACAGTATCCTTAACCTTCGTATTTTCGTGTTTTAGACCATTCTACATCATTTCCAAGCAAAATTTGAGAATCGAAAAGAAGAACGATTGCAAAGCTTCCATTCGGAAGTAAAAATTACTAGAAATTGATTTTTTCGCCGTTAAATTGCAATTTGAACAAAATGCAACAAATGTATTCTGTCTTTTTGAATGCTCTTTTGAATGGAATTCGTTCCATGAAATTTTGAGCAATAGTTTTCTTTTAATTGGAAAAATAATTTTTCGCGGGGGTAGTTCAGCCCCTAAATTTCAAACTCTGGGGATGATTTTAATTCACATATTCATCATTCATCATGAGCTTCCTCTTACATGGCAAAATATTTGTCTGAGTTTTCTCTTTATATACGCAAATGACAAAACACTCTGAGAAGTGGTCAATTTCAGACGACAGTTTCGCACTCAGAATCCACGTATTAGCCGATAAGAAAAAATATGTATCCCTTAGTTTTGACTCCTCTATAACATATATAAGTTTCATTAAAATAAGAGGCGGTCACTCACCTAGGGTTCCTTGTAAGGCAATGTAGTGGAGAATACTCAAATTTATTGCAGGTAAAATTAGGGAAAATATATAGAAAACTAGTGGATTAAGCTATTGGTCGCTCGCTGCGCACGCTCCAATTGCGCTTGGGTTAGTAGCGGATGTATTCATGTGGGTCTGATCCGTCGGACGGGTCGCACCAACAACTTCCCGATATTATTATTCCTCCCATTTTGACTAAAAGAATCCTTTTCAACTCTCAATACTCTGTTTATTTGTTCATGAGGAACCCTTATTTTTAATTACGTGATATTCATAACTATACTCACATCATTGCATTGCCAGGGAGGAAAGCATCGATTTCCACACTGCTCGTAAAGTCATACTCAAGCGACATTTTGGTAAACACAGTTCTCACTTGATAATTTTATCAAAGCACACGCCGGTTCGACACAGTTGGTGTACATGCCGGAAGTAGACGCAAAAACTTGGTCAATCAAAAGATGTCGCGTTTATGAGAAATGTATCGCATTTTCATGAGACGAAGTACACCACTGATCTCAGCATTTGTTTTCATATAATATTTCTCATAACTCGAAATACGATAAGATTTCTAGTATTGAGAGTTAATATTAACATCGGAGTGATATAAATAATGAGACATTTGGAAAAACAACACACTTTCTTAGCAACAAACTTCAGATGAGTTAGTGACCAATTAGTAGACGCGCCAGTCGATAACGATGTATCCCAATTGGAATTTTTTTATTTCTCATTTATTGATAAAAAAAACGGCAATTTTTGGAAGGAATCGAAGAGAAGCGTGCAATTTTCTTGATTATAATCGTTCTATATGCGATTTTCATGAGATTAAGAAAGTGTTCGTTGCTTTTTTGTCATTTTTAAATTTGTTTTCCGGGAAAACTGAAAAACCACTAAACAGATATCAGCCAAAATCTAATCCGCTCTAAGTTGAATGAAAAACCTATCGATTGAAAAAAAAAAGTCAAATCGGACAATTCGTTCACGAGAAATCGTTAACCAAAATTTTGACCACGTACATACCTAGTAACACCCACACATACACACACACACACACACACACACACGCCACGGATCCTTTCGGCGAGGAACGCCTTTACCCTCCGAGAGTTTTCGCAGGTTGGAAGGTCCTGCAACGTGGTGCGTCGCCAGGTGGTGGATGGGGGAATGCTCAATATTCTGAACCGCCGTTCAGAATATAGCGTATCGACTAAATAAAATACGTTGGCGCGAACCAACACCTTCCGAGAAACTCAACTCTAAAAGAGGTGTGCAGGGTGGGCTCCCTAGAATACCCCCGGGTCAGGCTCCCGAAAACAGCTAGTGTAAAAATGATGAGTGGTGACAAAATGGAAAGTTCCCATGCGGGTAGCCTTCACAAGGAGAACCCCGCCATCATTTTCGATCCCGGCTCCATGGATTATGGGAGGAGCCAATCATCACATTCAGCAAAGGTGGACCTCTTGGCCTCAGCTGCTACAAGAGGGGTAGGGGTCACAGACTCAACAAGGGACCCAGTTCATGACGGAAAGTGAACTAGCCCAACAGAAGCAGGCATGGGATCGTCACGATCAGCTAATTAAAGATCTGTTCTCTCAGGTAGTAGACAAGACCAAGCGATCTATAAACGAGAACATTCGCCAGCTAGTTAGGAGTATCCAGTCTTCCGCCAAGCGACTTAGGTCGATGCATGAAGCACAGGCACAATTCAGGAGGCCAGAGACTGCTGAAGCCGACGAATCTGCACCGAACGATGCGGCGATCCAAGATATGTTGGCGCCAGCGCCGCGCCCACGAATGGATTCCGCGACGACGATAGCAGATTCGGAAGTAGGAGACTTGGGGATTGCCTCACAGTTCACGCGAGACATTCGAAACGTTCGCAACGCGTTACACAGGAAGCGCCCAAAGACTTCACCTGAGACGGAAGACAAAACGGTGAAGAAGATGAAGCGCAGGGAGATGACTGACAAGGCAGCTTCATCTACGAAGCCGCCTGCCGGACCGCTGGACTGGCAAGAAGTGAAGGGCAGGAAAGGGAAAGGTCCGCCGAAGCAACGAAGCTAAAAAACAGCCCAGAAGGTGGAGAAGAAGGCGACGTGGAAGCCAACATCTAGGCCGAACGCGCTTATTGTCCGCCTCAAAGATAAGGCGAATTATGCGGAGATCCTCAGTCGGGTTAAGAAGGATGGCAACTGCAATCAGTCCAGAGAAAACGTCGAAAGGATCCGACGTACAGAGACTGGAGACATGCTGATCACTCTGAGCAGGGAAGCAACTGATGGAGCCCCCCAGCTGAGATCAGCCATCGCCGGTCTCCTCAAAGAGGAGGCTGTGGTCCTCACCAAGAAGCCGCTCGAAAATCTCGAGATTAAAGATTTGGACGAAGATACATCGAAGGAGGACGTCCTCGAAGCCCTACAAAAAGTAGCCGGTGAGGAGCACGCCATAGCTCTTGAGGCCGTCAAGTCTTTGCGTATTGCATATGGAGGAACACGGACTGCCTCACTGACACTCACAGCATCTGCTGCGAAGGAGATCCTGGGAGAGCACGGTAAGATCAAGATAGGATGGGTCAATTGCCGTATCAGAAGAGTGGAGAGACTGATGAAGTGCTCGCACTATGGACATCTCGCCACGAAATGCACGAGTGCAGTCAACCGGTCCAGAGTCTGCGTTAAATGTGCAGAGGATGGTCACAAAGCCAAGGAGTGCACGAAGAAAGAGCTACGGTGTGCCCTGTGCACTGAGAATGACAACTTGGAGAACTATGCCCACGTTGCTGGCAGCACCAGGTGCCCAGCATACAAGGATGCACTCCAGAAGCTTACTAATGAAAGGCGATAAGAAACGAAGAAACTGTAAGGTGCTACAGCTCAATCTCAACCATTGTGGGGACGCACATGATCTGCTCATGCAAACGGTGCGGGAGCTGAAAGTTGACCTCGTCATGATCTCAGAGCCATATCGTCACCTGGACACTAAACCCTGGGTTACTGACGTCACCAAGAAGGCGGTAATCTGGTCCTGTGGGAATCGACCATTCCAGAGTTCTACGAGTAATACAGAGAGGGGGTTCGTGAAGGCGAAAGTTGATGGAATTTACTTCTACAACTGTTATGCCCCGCCGAGCCTTTCCATCGACGAGTTCACTGATTTCCTGGACGCACTGACTGAGGATGCGAAGCAGCACTTCCCCGTGGCAATCACTGGGGACTTCAATGCCTGGGCAGTCGACTGGGGGAGTAAGAAGACGAACACCAAGGGACGAGCTGTATTAGAAGTCATGTCGTCACTGGACGTGGTCTTGTTGAACAGCGGAAATGAACCGACCTTTGTTAAGGGAGAGGCAAGCTCAATAGTGGACCTAACTTTCGTGAGCAGTGCTCTGGCCAAGAGGAACTTCTCATGGAGAGTAACTGACATCTACACTGCGAGCGACCACCGGGCTATACTTTGGGAGACCTGCACTGATCAGAAAATCGGTTTAACGCCGAAAAAGACCAACTGCATTGGCTGGAGGGTGAGCACTTTTGATCCTAGTACTTATTCAGTTGCGCTACATGATCTTCCAATTAGTGGCAGCAATGCTGCTGAGAAGGCACACAACATCATGAAGAAAGTGACCGAAGCCTGCGCTGCTACCATGGCGAGGAAGCGCACCTCAAACAGGCATCCACCAGTATATTGGTGGAATGAAACCATTGCTGTCCTACGGAAGGAATGTAACGTGGCCAGAAGACTCTCTCAGCGTAACCGCAAACAACCAAACTTCGAGGAGTTTGAGATGAGGTACAGGAAGGCACGTCGGAGGCTCAGTAAAGCCATAAAGCTCAGTAAGAACCAATGTTGGAGTGAGCTTTTACTGAAGTGGAAAACGACCCGTGGGGAAGACCTTACAAGTTGGTGATGACACGACTTAAAAGTCAACCAATGCTGTCGCCAACGTGTCCTGTGCTCCTGAAGAAAATGGTGGAGGTACTGTTACCACAACAACCGGAACGTCGCCGTCCTGCTGAACAATGGAAAGAAGTGATCGTACCTAAAATTTCCAGAGAAGAGCTGATGGAGGCCTGCAACAGAGTGGGTAACACAAAGACCCCTGGCTTGGATGGTATCCCGAACGTCGCGCTGAAGTTAACCATTCACATGGTGTCAGATCAGTTGCTGGACGTCTACAATGAGTGTCTCAGCGAAGGGATCTTCCCTGCCATGTGGAAGCAGCAGAGGCTGGTATTGCTCCCGAAAGGAAACAAGCCGCCGGAGGAACCTTCATCATACCGTTCTCTCTGCATGCTCGATACTGCTGGTAAGATCCTTGAGCGTATCATCCACCAGAGAATAGAAGCTGCTGTGGAACCAGTGCTAGCCGGAAATCAATATGGTTTTCGGAAAGGTCGATCCACGTTAGATGCCATCAACCTTGTCGTCGATACCGCTAGGAAAGCGATTTCAGGGGAAAGATGGCTCAATGGCACCAAGGAGTACTGTTTAGTAGTAACACTGGATATCAAGAATGCCTTCAACTCGGCCCGGTGGGACTGCATTATGGAGGCTCTTGTAAAATTGAACGTACCAGGATACTTGCAGAGGGTGGTTGACAACTATTTCACCGGAAGGGTCCTCAAGTACGACACGGAGTGCGGCCCCAAGCAGTACAAAGTGACAGGAGGAGTCCCCCAAGGCTCAGTGCTGGGTCCCCTACTGTGGAACATCATGTATGATGGACTGCTGAAGCTGAAACTGCCCCGGCGGACTCAGCTCGTGGCATTTGCAGACGACGTGGCCATAGTCATCGTTGGCAAGTACCTGGAGGAGACAACCGTGTCTTCAATTCAACGTTTGAGACGATCCGCTGCTGGATGGACTCAGTTGGCTTGAACTTGGCGGAACATAAGACGGAAGCTGTATTGATCACTAGCAGGAAAAAAGTCGAAACGATCACACTACGAGTCGGGTCCTGCGAAATTACCTCCCAGCCATTCATTCGATACCTGGGGGTGATGATAGATGCACGACTAAACTTCAAGCAACAAGCGGACAAGTGGGCGTCAAGGCGTCTGGCGTTAGATCCACCTTATCACGTCTCATGCCTAATATCGGGGGATCCAAGCAAAGGAGAAGAGCGTTGTTGTCCTCAGCGATAACTTCGGTGCTCACATATACTATTCCCATTCGGGGGAATGTACTCCAGCTGTAGGAAGCGCGGCGTAAGATCGCACCAGTCTATCGGCTGAGTGCCCTCAGAGTCGTGAGTGCATACCGGATGGTGTCGGAGGACGCAGCTTGTGTCATCGCGGGAATGCTACCCATAGCGGTACTAGCTGAGGAACGAAGATCTCTGTACCAGCGCAGGAGAAAGGAAACACTGAGCGCAGAAGAACTGGCAATGGATGAGAGGCGGAAAAGCTTGAGCCGATGGCAGCAGGAATGGGCTGAATCGACCAAGGGGAGATGGACATATCATCTGATCCCTCATGTAGCTACCTGGGCAAGTCGAACTCATGGTGAAGTCAATTACTATTTGTGTCAAATGCTTTCAGGGCACGGGTGCTTCAGAGAGTACCTTCATAAATTCAAACATGAAGATTCTTCGGAGTGCCCAACCTGCACGGGAGTGAACGAGAATGCGGAGCATGTATTTTTCAGCTGCCTCCAATTCAGTGACATGCGGAATACTTGGGAGTCGGCGCTCGGAAGGAGAGTTTCACCCGAGGACCTAGTGGAAGGAATGCTGTCATCACAGGCAGCCTGGGACGCAACAAGCAACTTTGCGGCGGAAGTCATGAAGGAGCTTAGGAACGAAGAACGCAAGCGCAAGGCTGCCGTATAGGTTAGGGGGACATACATAAGATGAAGGCGGAAGAGCGAACAGCTGAGACCTCCCTCGCGAAGTAATACTTAGCGGTGGTGCCGCGAGGGATTGAAAAGTTAGTGAATTCTTCTGCGGAGTTTAGTCGGTATTGGTCCTTGTGACCCGAGCCCGACATACCCCAGTTGTCGGAGGAAATCCGTAGGATTCTCTCCCGCAAGTGGGGATGCGTAAATGCATTCTCCAAACAGACGTTAAAAGAAAAAAAAAACACACACACAGACATTTTGTTTAAAATTTTCTAGGAATATCGAAAAGACCTTGAAACATGGAGATTTTATGAAAAATCGATTTTTGATTTTCGGGGCCATTACAATAACTTCTCTGCCGGAAAGTTAATTATTGTTTAGAAACACCCAAGTACGTTCACCAGATAAATTGTGCTTGCCGCTTTTTTTTCTTCTGATTCACAATCACCGTATGTTGTAGTGATACATGAACGCATATCGACTTGGCTTTCTTATTCGTGATTTCTTAAATTTTTGTGAACGAAAAATCATACGGACTTGGTACAGTCTTTTTCCACCAAAAATGGGGGAATGAGCGTGGCGCCTGTGGTGTGTGGATGTGCTTGGTTGTACTCCTGCTTATAAAGTGGCATATTCCCTTCATATAAAATTCGGATCACATACAATTATATCCTTGACAAAGTTAAGTTAGTGCTCTACACGTTGAGATATTATGCAATAATAAACCTCTCCAATCCAGCCGGATATCTGTGAGGAATCTAGTGAAATTTTCCAAGTGAGGTTATGACACGTGTGGGAGGTGTTTCACCCACCAGAGCTGATGTTGCCCAGTAGTTCATCAACTAATCCAACTGTCGATAAAGACGGTATTAAGAACGCAGACATAACTCTTACCCCTGGAGCCGGCTCGTTCGATGTTTCATCGCCGTGTGCAACTTCAAGCCCAGCACCTGCTGTCAAAAGGAAGAGGAAGTCCCTCCCAATGCCCCGCTCCATTCTGGATACTAAACAAGCCAGACACGACCTATTTACATTCCATCGCTTCAAAAAATCAGTACTGAAAACTGAGCAGTCCCCTAAATCTGACAGCTCTAGCTCTGAACATTTCACTTCTCTCTATAGAAGAGGACAGAGAGGTTTCTACCTCCCAACAACACTCACCAGCCACCTTGATTACAATGACCCTCCTTCCTGTCACCCAGACGGCGCAGTCTGATAGCATCGATGCAAGGCTGTCACGAATAGAGCAAAATGCCAAGGACCAATTTGATAAGCTGCAAAAGCTTATTCAAGCCTCAATTACTGCCACTGTCGATATGAAGAAGGACCTGTCTATCTAGAAGAATGAAATTAAGGAGACGTGCCAGAACTTGGATGCAAAATTCACCAATAATTGTAATCAGTTACAAGTCCAACACGAGACTTTCAAAGCCTTTGTTGAGGAGAAATTAGCCTGTTTGGAGACTAAAGGGCCCACACAATGCAATTGCAACCATCAGACGCCTGTTATTGTGAATGTTCAGAGGAAAATTGATCAGCTTGAGAGAGAAAGCAAGAAATTAAATATTGTTATCAGAGGGCTGGTCTCATCTGCAGCCTCAGCCGAGAGAGATGTCAGTAATCTTTTGAGAGACGGCTTTGAACTTCCTGATGAGATTGCCCATGTCAGGTTTGTGTCGCTGGAAGGGAAGATCTCCAATATTATTATTGTCCAGCTCAAAACCGTCGAAGGGAGGGATAAAATTCTGAACAATAAAAAGCATCTGGGTAATAACACTCTCTTCCGTAAGGTGTACATAGAGCGAGACCTAACTTCTCATGAGAATTTTGTGGCTATGAAAATCAGAGAGAGGGCCAAAATAGCCAAGGAAGAAGGTCGATCCGTTTGGTTTACCCCCTTCAGACTATCTATAGACAACATCGTGTACCGCTGGAATGACACAAAGGAGGTGTTCGTCCCTGCTGGCCCTCCCCATCGAAAGAATCATCCCCCCAACAACGAGAGTTCTAGTCACGCTATGGAAACACAGGATTCTTCAACTCCCCTGGCTGCGCCTGGATGTGCGAGTACCCAAGTTCATTCACTTCCAAAAAACTGTTGAATGACAAGCTACTGCAGATTGTCTTTTGGAACCTCCACGGCTACGAAAATTTCCTGTTAAGTGGTATCACAGATCAAGATGCCTTTACCTACTGCTTCTCCGAGACTATGCTGTTATCTCCACCATTGAACGTTCCTGCCTCACTGAACGAATATTCCTGCCACTGCAGAAATGCCACCATGATGGAAAACGTTGGAAGACCCAGCGGCGGGCTTGGTTTCTTCTCTAAGACACCTTCAACTCTGTTAAGTATAAATAACTCCTGGATTTTCTGTAGACTCACTGTTAACTCGTTCAATTTTGTAATTGGTAATGTATATTCGCAACGCTCAAGTGATCTTGTTTCTTTCCTAGATAAATTACAAAAACTTCTGGATAGAATTGAGGAGGCTTATGGAGACGACTTGGTGATCATTGGCGGCGATCTGAATGCACGGGTTGGTGGTTCTGCCTCCCTACCACATGAAGTCTTCGGAAATACTGTATGTTACCAGGATGTGGAAAACACTGATGTTTTTGTTTGTCCTCGAGGCCCAGTTGTGTCTGACTTTATGTAGAAGAATGGCTTTGTTCTTATTAATGGTAGGGTATGCGGAGACAGACCTGCCGACTGGACATTTCTGAATCATTCTGGCGCGAGTGTTATCGATCTCGTCTTTGTCAAAGCCTCTTCAATTGAATTAATCAAAGATCTCAGGGTAGATTACACTATTCCTTTCTCTGATCACTTCCCAGTTTCCTTGTTCATACATAACCCCGGCTCTATCCCTCTTACAACCGCCCCCCCTGTACCCACGCCCCCTCAACCGCCCCCTCATCGCCCTGATCCATGTGCGAAGCCTCACTGGAATGCCCTTGCCTCCGAAGCCACCCATTCCTACGAAAGACACATTAACTACGCTCTGTTTCACCACCCTCTCCTGACTTCGCCCTCTCCCGAAGATCTAAACTCGCTGATACATGATGTTATATTGACTGCGGCTAAACAATCTGGTCTCATGAAACCCACACTATCGACTCGATTTGTGCACTCCTCGAAACAAAACCCTTTCTGCGCTAGAGATCATGATGTTCGAATTAAAAAATCTGAGCTGCGTAAGCTAGGTCGTGTATTCAAAAGAAATAGATATTGTGCAGATACTAAATACAATTTCCATAAAAAACGCAATGAATATAAGTCCCTTATTAAATTCAAAAAAAAAGAATCCAAGAATAAATTAACGTTAGCTTTAAATCACCCAAGCATGTCAAAGAATTTCTGGGAAACATTTAAAAAGTTGAAGCCATCCCCAGACTACACTTGTAAAGTCTCTATCGAGAGATGGAATCATTTTTATAGTACTATTTTTCCACAAAGAGGCACTCCCCTCTTCATTCCTACTACCAATTATGTTTATGAGCTTGAAAAAAATATAGATTTGAGTGAACTTGATATTGTTTTGAAGAAGTTGAAACGTGGTAACAGTACTGGCCCTGATATGATTGCTAACGAGTTCTATAAGGCGCTTCCTTTCAATGGAAAAAAAGGTCTGCTTGACCTGTTCAACTCGGTTTTAAAATCTGAATCCTGCCCGATAACATGGGGTGAAGTCATCCTGACTATGATTTTTAAAAAGGGTGATCCCTGCGATCCCCTGAATTATAGGGGCATCGCCCTCGTGAATCACCTAACAAAAATCTTCACTTACATCATTAAAGAGAGGCATTGAAAAGTGGACTGAAACTCAGAATATTCTCCCTCAGTCTCAGTTTGGCTTCAGGGCTGGTCGTGGTTGCACGGAGGCGATTTTTACATTGCTGACTGCGGTCCAACTTCAGCTCAGGCTCCCTAAGCGTGAGGTATATGCAATATTCGTTGATTTTCGCCGTGCATTCGACTCTGTGCCCCACGACAGGCTCTGGTCCAAGTTGACTGATCTGAAAATCAGCTCTAAAATAATTAGAACCATTAAGTCGTTATATGACCATGCAAAGATTCAAGTCAAATGCAATAATCAACTCACTGAAAAATTCGATGTCACCGAAGGAGTCCTACAAGGCGAAACTCTGAGTGCCCTTTTATTCATACTGTTCATTGCCGACTTTGAAAAATTCTCCAGGGAACGGGGTATCTCGGGCCTGAATATTGATGGTTTCACGGATGTTTTAATGTTATTGTACGCTGATGACACTGTTATACTAGTTGATTCACACATAAAGTTAGAAAGGGCGCTCAGAGTTCTTGCTGAATATTGTGATATAAATGGTCTAGCCGTAAACGTTTCTAAAACAAAAATCATGGTGTTTAAAAAGAATGGTACGGCTAAGAAATTACCCGCTCGCTATAAAATGTACAAAGGTAATGAACTCGAGGTGGTAAGGTCATACATGTATCTGGGTGTCCCCCTGTCTAGAAATGGGCTCTGTAATGAGGCTGCCAAGCATGCCATTGTCAAAGCCAAGATGGCCACTGGAGCAGCTCTGAAACACCTGTCTGGCCTGGGTATTAGCTCCTGGAGCTCATATGCCACGCTTTACAATGCTCTCGTCTCATCAACCCTCCTCTACGCTATGCCCTCCTGGGGCTTTTTCCACTCTGAAGACCTCGAAAAAGCCCAAATGGACTTTTTTAAAAAATCGCTTAGTCTCCCTCGCTCTACCCCTGGTTGGGCCCTAAGACTCGAAGCAAACATCCCTCATATCAAGTATAGAATCATGAAGTTATCCTGGGATTGGTTTCTAAAGTTGTTGAAAGGAGGTGACTCCTCGTTACCAACTATTTGCATCCGGAGGCTTCATCAGCTGATTCTTAAACACCACTGTGATCCGAACTATAATTGGTTTGCAAGAATTAGAGAACTTCTTCTGTCCACTAACTTTGGTGATTTATTTTCTGAGCTAACTTATTCAACGCTAGCTGAAAAAACAGTTGAAATTTTTTGTAAATATGAGCAAGTACTTCGAGAAGAGGACTTGTTCAGATGGAGGTCTTCGAGCTCGTGCCAACTTATTCCAACTTATCATTTATCTAACCGAGCATGGACGGCTAATTATCTCCTCGAGAATCATGAGCTTTATGTTAAAAAACTACTAGCTCAGCTGAGGCTCTCAAATGTTTATGTATGTTATTTTTATATTGATAAAGAGAGAGTAACCTTTAAGCCAAAACAAATTTGCACTTACTGCAACCTCAATGAACTTGATACTCTTGACCATTTCTGCCTAGTCTGTACAGTTACAGTTAAACAGCGCTCTGAACTTTTCAATAAGCTACCTCAATTATCTAGTAAAGCACTAAGCACGATTATATTCAATGCAAACTTTGTAGGAAACAAAAGTCTCTATAACTTTATTAAGAATTGACTTTCCACAAGAAGGCGTCTGGATTTGTTGAATGCTTCTATGAGATCTCCATCAGTTTCTGTTCCTGAATCCATCAGTTTCTGTTCATGAACTATTCTTTTTTCTTTTGTTAACTATTATTTTTACGTTCATTATTATTATTATTCTGTTTTTTTTTCTTTCACCCGGCCCTAGCCACTTCGGTGCAGACAATCAACCTACCACATCTACAAACAATTATGTATTTATCCTAGTTAACATTTCTCCCCTATGCGATGGGGTATTGTATCCCAAATGCTTTAATAAATTGAATTGAAATTGAATTTTCCACCAAAAATCTTTTTGATGTTTTTATGAGATTAAATATTATCTCCTCACGTACGGGCTTAATACGATGTATCGACCTACCAGCTACCTATTTCTCTAACACAATACACTAATAAATTAATCAAATATGAATCCCCATTTGTTAAAATAACTGATAATTGAAATCAGTCTGGAGGGCTCCGTTTCCTCGGCACAGAGAGGTTGACTGTGTGTGTATGCGTCCATCTGTGGGCTTCGTGGCGTAGTAGCGTCTCTAGCCTAACCGTTGTAAACGGGTTCCCACCGGCTTGTTTACGCTGCGTTCTGGTGTTTTTGAGTGTCTTGTTATGGCGAGAAAAGTGCAAAATGACGAAGAAATTCAAAGACTTTTAAATGCATCAGAGTTAGATGACTCAAAGACCAGTGATACTAGTAATGACAGCAATGATGAGTCAGATTGAAATGAGGTAATTGGAGTGTTGTGTCGTGTTATGTTATTCTATTTTTATTTTACATTTTTTCCTCATTCATCGCTCACTTTCACTGTTGACGTAAACCTCTCAGTGTTTCTCATTTATTTTTGCACGATTTTTCTTTAGGAGCATGAGGATAAAACTTTTGAACTCATCAAAGACTGGAATATAACAACAGAGCATGAATTTCGCTGGGAATCGATGGACAATTATCAGGGTAAATAAGAAAAATTTGATGGCATTCCAGGACTTAAAAAAGAGAGCAAAAACAGTTAGATCTATCGTAGAGTTTTTTGAACTTTTCTTCTCTCGTGACGCGATTGCATCGATTGCTGAAGAGACCAATAGATATGCACAAAGAGGTCCATCGAAAAAATTATGGGTATTTTCAAATCGCATGGTAAACCTTGGATGCCTACCACGGAGAATGACTTGTATGTGGTTCTGATATGTTTTGATGTTGATGGGGATTGTGCAGAAACCCACAATAAGAATGTATTTCTTGTCGAAAAGAATAATTTCCACCCCTGGCTTTAGTGACACTATCAAAAGGGACAGTTTTGAGCAGATCTGTCAGTATTTATATTTCGTTGATAATGACACACTGGCAACGTATACTGGTCCACCACAGCTATTCAAGATTTACCCCATCTTCAAACATTTAGAGAAAAAATTCTCTACTTTATACATGCCAGACGAGAATATTTCAATTAACGAGTCGTTATCATTATCGAAGGGGCACCTGTCATTTAAACAATATTTGCCACTAAAATCAGCAAAATTCGGAATGAAGATCTATGAATTATGTGATTCTGTGACTGGCTATCTATGGAAATTTATCGTGTATCTCGGTATGGAAATGGAAATTAAATAGGGGCTTGCTAACAAGGAGACCCCCAAAACGTCTGCCATTGTTTGAGATTGGTTCAGCCTTTACTGGGCCAAGGCTACAGCCTTTGAATGGACAATTCTCCAGGTCTGGCTTTTTACTTGAATGCCAATCAGACCGATTGCATCGGTACACTTCGAGTAAATCGTAAATTTATTCCAGCTGCAGTGAGTGAAAAAAAGTTGAAGAAAGGTGAGATAATCGCTCGCTATGATGGTCCTACAACTGTGATGAAATGGTTCGACAAGAAAAACGTCATCATGATTTCTACGTATCATGATCACTCGATGGAAACAATTGTCAACGAGGAAGGGAAGGAAGTGCAGAAGCCAAAATTTATCTTGGGTTATAACAAATTTATGCGGGGAGTGGATCGACATGACCAGCTGATGAAGTCATTCCTTATAGAACGTAAGAGAGGTAATAAATGGTGCATAAAACTTTTCAAATGATTTTTAACTCAGCTATTGTCAACGCTTACATTGTTTATAAGAAGAGCAGTGGAACAGCTATTGATCGAATGGAATTCAGGACGAATCTCATCGAGGGGCTTCTCGCCAATTACAATATTGTGACAACTCCAACGAATCATCGAGATCCAATTGATGTGAGACGATCTCAAGAGTTCGCAAGAGTTCCCATAGGAAATGTGAAAAATTTGTCATTAGTGTGAGAAATGTGCTGTTGATTTGTGTGTCGATGATTGTTTCGAAGTATATCACATGAAGGAATGGTATCGGAAAAGAGAGAACAATTGAGAAAGTGATTCAAACTGGTAGAATTTTTTTAAATTTGAGTGATATCTGCATTTTGATTTTCAATGAGAAAAATTTGAATTCAATGCAAGGTCAAATCATTCGTCGAACTTCTTATTCATCTTATAAATAGAACAATATTGAGTCCTTCATTTTAAATGATCATTGATATTTCAATGTCAGCTTGAATTTAAAAAAGTTGACCATTGAATTCATCTTGTAATCCACGTCCTTATTTATTTTGTAGATTGAACAAACTTAACTATTAACTTGCCACCGCGACCATCGCCCGAGGGCTTTCTGCCAGGGAATGTTGAACGTGGAGTGGGTTTTTTCACTTGGAAAATCTGTGGAATATTCAGTTTGAAAATTGTGATAAATTTTCAGATGAATATTATGTGGAAATTTGTAATGAAAAATTGGTGTGGAATTTTGGCCCGGTCGGGGCTCGAACCTAGGAGCTTGAGGTTGTGAATCTCATGCTGCTACCAAGTGCGCCATACAGCCGGGTTTTTAAATTTCAATTTTAGCTTGAATTCTCAAACTGATTGCAAAAATTAGACATTCAGCTCAATGGAATTTTCAACAGATCAAAAATTGAGAGCAATAGTTATCTACATTGTCACAATTTTCATTATCGGAATGAACTGGTGACAATCTGGTTTTCACAGGTTCTAATTATTTTAATTTTAAATTGAAACAATTAATTAATTGAATCCAGAGTCTCGGGGAGAGCTCAAGCTCCCTTCCTTTCGTCAGAAACCGAGGGAACTATTGGGAAAATTCCAACGAATTGGAATTATTATTAATTATTTGAGAATTATGGTTGAAGAGAGGAATCGTCGAGGAGCGGATTTAGAGAGGAAGAAGAGGACGGCCATGAGAAAAATCACTTGGGACCAACTGGAACCTGCTGACCACCTAGGGACCGAGCTGATTCGCTGAGCGAGGGGAGGAGCCAACCTGGAGCGGGGGAGCTCCGACTTCCGACAAGGACAGAAAATTCCGAAGTTAAGGAAAATCCTGGACGAACCTGGGGAATCATCCCCAGGATGAGAAAATATCATGGGAGAAAATCCACTACGATAATAAATTCGGATAAATTTTTATATTGAGAATTTGAGTCAAAACTAAATCAAATATTGTAACGATTATCCAGTTCAGGCTGCATTTAGTTGAGGATTTGATTTGATTAGTTTGAACTTATTAGCGAGGCCCTCTGATTGAGTATGTTTGTATGTTGCATTTAAGTATATTTTTTGGCCGCGTGGCGTTAGTTCTCCCCGAGACATCGTAGAGTATATAGAGTAGCAGTTTTGAGAAGTAGAGAAATCTGCGTAGCAGATATGTAGAGTCGAGTAACAGTTTAAAGTCGTAGAGAAATCTGCATAGCAGATACTTAGAGTTGAGTTGAGTAGAGTAAAGTCGAGTTTTGAGTCGTCTTGGAGATCTCGACGTTCTGGAGCAGCTAGAGCAGATTCTGGGGCCTTGGAGTGAATGAATCGATATAAGTTGTAGGTTTAAGCATTATTCAAGTTTAAAGCTTGAGGCCGCAGCCTCGAACCTGTTGAGTATAGTTTTGAATCTATAGTAATTCAATTGAGTGGATTTTGGGAGATCGGAGTGTCTGAGTAAATCATTTTCTATATTGTAGAGCCGAAATTCATTTAATTAATTTCTGTCTTTCGCACTGGTTGGGACCAGTGGTCTATCCAGATTTATTTTCATGGTGTAGAATTTCTTCTATTTCTTTTCAAAATTATTAATTTCAATTTTTGTGAGTATTAAGAACATATTTGATCTTTCAAGATATAAATTGTGTTGCGTTGTAATTAATTTCCAAGAATCCGAATCCCGATTAAGGGAGTATCGTCCTCCCTCCCCCTTGTAATAAAGAGTCCGAGTTGGAGACTTGTCGAGACTTTTTCAAGTATTTTTTTAGTGTTGAGGGGAAATTTGGGTTTGGCATTTATCTATTTGGCCAAGGTGTAGATATAATTAAAATAAATTGGCGCTTTTTGAGTAATATTTCACGTTGGGTTGTTTTGAAAAGACTTGAAATAGTTTGTGGCGATAATTAGAGAAAATTCAAGTCATTTTGGTGTTTTTGAATTTTAGACTCGTCACAAACTGAGCGTTCAATTGCAATATATGTCAACATTTAATGTAAATTACTCTCTGCTGATAATTTCTAAAAAATTTAACTTGAAAATTCGAGAGTAATTTTCCAACATTGTACTCTCTCATTCTTGTGTTATTGATGAATTATTTGACGAGATGAAATAGAGTTACAGTTCCTATTCGTATATTGAGTGTTGTTTAGAATTTGATCACTCAAACAAGTGATATTGATCCATAATCTAGACGAAATGAAGTAGCATTGATTGCAGTTTTGATCGTATTGACTGATTTTTTTAGAAATTCATCATTCAAATGACTGATATTGAATGGGAGAAATGAGTCAAAAAGTTGTGCAAAGTTCTATCTTCCACTCGTGATATTAATGCATAATTTGGCTGAGATGGAGTAGTGTTCATAATATTTTAAGTTTGTGTATTGACGGTTGTTTGAAAGTGTATTATAAAACGTATGAAAATTTTTTACAGAAAAACTCAGCGAATTTGCTAGAAAATCCTATTGGATTGCTATTGCACCTTCTATTAGTTTTTGGTCAATTCCGTTAAAAAAATTGGCAGCTTATCTGTACATTTCTTCATCAATAAAATTGTTCACTGCAAAATATTCTATGAAACGGAAAAACAAATAAAAATAAAAATCAGTACAATTCGATTTTTCAATACAACTTAGTCTATCGAGATATTTTCTTCTATATAATTTCCTCAGCTGGGATTTTCCATTCTTTTTTGTTTCATTTTTTCCAAGGAAAAGTGAAAAAGGAATAGAGTGAGGTAAACGTAGGAAATTCATACCGAAAAATTCCCATTGAAATTGTCTGGAAAGAAAAAATTGCATAAAAAGGTGGAATTCTACTGATTTATCCAATAAAATACTTTCTATTGGATATTTTCTATGGAAAAAAACGCAGTTAACGAATCAGCCAAAAACTCATAGAATTTTTAATAGAAGTTCAATAGAAATCAAATAGGATTTTCTATTGAATTCGCTAGGTTTTTCTGTGAATTTTTTTTATGTGTGAAATGATATTGAATAAGAGGAAAGAGTCGATCAAATGGTTTGTAATTGGTGCTTTACACTTGTGATATTGATGCATAATTCAAATAAGATGAAATAGTGTGAGTTGTAATTTTCGTTCGTATTTCAACGGTTATTTAGAACTTTATCATTCGGATAATCAACATTGAATCAGAAACGAGTCGACAGGGTTGTTCAAAGTAGTATTTCATGAGTATAATTTCGACAGATATTTCAGATATGATAAAAACTTATTTGTATTATAAACTGCTCTGTGAAAAATATCTAAAAACTGTAAAATTATACACAGGAGAAGTGAACCAAAGAGAAACACGCAGAAATTTTTATGTGATGGCTGGACGGAGTGATACGGCCCTCCCGTACGTTTCTAGTTTGGACGTCGTGAGTGCAGGCCACGCTCTGAAACTGCGATAAATTAAAAAATTCCTAATGCAAACATTGCACATTGAAATTGTTTTTTGAGTTATACACCATAACCAATTTTTTTTCTAGTTTTTAAGGTATAAATTATTAATTTCTACTCAGGCATTTCCCAAATACTTTTTTTTTTCGAAACAATTATAATTAATTAGCTATTGAAACTATCGATTTAAAATCCACGCCAACCGTTGTGCAGAAGGTCAAGGTATTTGTTCAATTTTTTGTATATTTTTAAAAATATTTCAATATTTATTCCGACGAATTGAAGAGAACTGGATTTCCAAAACGAATGAAAATTGCGTTTTTTCAGGAACAAATCGGTGTATCTTGAAAAATGAGTATGGGGAAAACAATTTTAGGCAGTTTATTGCAAAGTTCAGTGCAGCCAATCCATTTTATTTCAAATTTGTTCGGTCAATCGTTTTCGAGTTATCGCTCATTAAACAACGGAATTGGTGCGTCGTAAGTCTCCCGGCCGTTGGGACAAACCGCGGACTATGGACCCCGTACGTGAGGGGTTAAAAACTGTCAGGTTCACTCTTCAAAATCGCGACCGGGCGTGTAAATATTTAAATTTTGAATAAGACACCGCACTCAATGAAAAAAGGGACAGATAAAGTTATACACCTAATAAAAATAAGTGAATAGGTGTTATTTAGGAATTTTCAGTGAAATTTTGTGAACTTCACGATGAAAAAACCAAAAAATAACAATTCAAGGGAACAACCCCAAGTAATCGTTTGAACTTTTTTCGAAGAGCTGAGAAAAATTTCAATGTCTGTATGTTCAAACTACAGATTTTGTCTATGGTTTGACATCGACACTAATACAGCTTTTTGTTGCTTTAAGCGGGGCGTTATTACAATAGAAAAAATATTCGACTGGTTATTGGTCGCTCGCTTACCTCGCTCTCATTGCGTGTGGGTTGGAGTAAATTTGACTCATTATGGGTTGAACCAATAACTTGCCGACGAATGCTCACTTTTCTGTTAATTAGAAACAATAGGAAATTTTGACGTTTGCAGCCGGATAACAAGAAAATGGTTGAGACGATTTTGACCCATTCACACACAGACACAGATATGCACATACACACAGACGCACACGCAGATACACATACACACACACACACACACACACAAACACAGTGGGGTAGAGTTCCAGTCTCAACAAGAGAAAGAATGCTGCCAGGCATGGGCACGACTTGAAAAACTCATTATAGAGTTACATGAATATGTCCAGCCCAGGATAAATGTCCATAAGGAGATCAAATCCAAGGTGGCATCTATTGGCAGTGCCTTCAAACGGCTCAAGAGCTTGGAGAAGACACGCCCTGTGGGCCAATCCTCCATCACTGAGCCAGTGCAAACCCTACTAGCGCCTCCCACGTCGCGCTTACGGACGGACTCCGAAACAACAGCCATGGACTCGGAAGTAGAGGATTCGAATGTCACACACGTAATGCGAGATATACGGAAAGCAATACGGTGGAAGCGCTCGAAAGGTTCACCCGCGGCAGAGGCTAAAAATGTGAAGAAGCCGAAGCAACAGGAACTGGTCAATAAGGCAGCCCCACTCGGGAAGCAAACGGCTTATGGGTCAGCCTGGAAGTTGGTCGAGGGAACGAAAGGGAATAGGAATCATGAGAAGCAGCTTCAGAAGTCACCTCCCATGGAGAAAGGGAGGAAGAAGCCGAAGAAAACCCGTTGGAAATCAGCGCCAAGATCTGATGCGCTGATTATCCGACCGAAGGACAAGGTCAAGTACTCGGAGATCCTTATCTGAGTCAAATGAGACGTCCCGCTAGACCGAGCCCGTGCATGCGTTCACAAGACCCGCAGAACGACTGTCGGGGATATGCTCATCATAATGAGTGGTAAGTCCACTGCTGGACCCTCTCAGCTACATAAAACCATCTCCAACCTCCTCGGGGATGAGGCCGACGCGCTCAGTAACGAGCCACATGCAGATATTGAGATTAAAGACCTCGATGAGACTACGGTAAAGGAGGATATCCTTGTAGCTCTGAGAAGAGCAGCTGCAGAAGAATGCAAAATTAGTGCAGACACCATCAAGTCCTTCCGTAAGGCTTATAGAGGAACCCAGACTGCCTCAGTGACACTTGCGGAAGTCACAGCGAAGAAGATCCTGGGAGAGCACGGCAAGATCAAGATAGGCTGGGTCAACTGTCGTATCATGAGGGTGAAGAGATCGATAAAATGTTTCAAGTGCTGGCACTATGGTCATCTTGCCACAAAGTGCAGAAGCACAGTCGATCGATCGAATCTCTGCGTGAAGTGTGCAGAGGAGGATTACAAAGCCAAGGACTGTAAGAAAAATCCACGATGTGCCCTGTGCAGCGGGAATGGAAATTCGGAGAATTGTGCCCACATTGCTGGTAGCAGTGGTGCCCAGCCTATAAAGAGGCACTCTAGAAGCTCACTAGCAAACGGCGATAATAAACGAGTGAATGACAAGGTGCTGCAGCTCAACCTCAACCACTGCAGGGACGCATACGATCTGCTCATGCAAACGGTGCGGGAGCTGAAGCCTGACCATGTCATGATCTCGGAGCCATATCGACATCTTGGCATCCAATCCTGGATTACTGACGCCAGCTAGAAGGCTGTAATCTGGGCTTGTGGGAATTGGCCATTTCAGAGCATTAGCAGTGGCAGTATGGAAAATGGTTTGTAAAGGCTAGGGTTGACAGCACTTACTTCTACAGTTGCTACACCCTACCGAGCCTTTTCATCGACGAATTCACTGACTTCCTAGACAGACTGACGGAGGGTGCAAAACAGCACTTTCCCGTGGCAATTGCTGGGGACTTCAACGCCTGGGCAATTGATTGAGAAAGCATGGAGACGAACGTCAGAGGGCAAGCGGTACTGGAAGCCATGGCAGCATTGGATGTAGTCCTATTGAACAGCGGCGATGAACCGACATTCATGAGAGGAGAGGCGAGCTCAATTGTGGACATTACCTTCATGAGCAGCACTCTTGCAAAGGGGAACTGCTCATGGAGAGTAACTGATATATATACTGCGAGCGACTACCGTGCGATTCATTGGCAGACATGTACTGATCAGAGAACTGCCTGGTTACCCAAGAGGACCAACTGCATTGGCTGGAGAGTGAACACTGTTGATGCTAGATCATTTTCAGCAGTATTAGACGGCCGCCCGATCAGGGGCAATAATGCCACTGAGAAGGCACACAACATCATGAGAAGGGTAACGGAAGACTGCGATGCTACCATGACCAAGAAGCGGACTACAAATCGGCATCCACCGATTTACTGGTGGAATAACACCATCGCCACCCTACGAAAGGAATGTATTATTGCTAGGTCGTGATCTAAGCGTGGCCGTAAAAAGCCTAACTTCGAAGAGGTGCAGATGAGATACAACAAGACACGCCGGAAGCTCAGCAAAGCTATTAAGGGCAGCAAAATCAATCTCGGAGTGAGCTCCTTGCCGAGGTAGAGGGCGATCCTTGGGGTCATACAAGGTGGTGATGACGCGACTCAAAACTCAACCAATGCCCTCACCAATCTCGTCCACGCGATGCCGGAGTTGTTCTTGGACGTATGCAACGAGTGCCTGAGGGCGGGTACTTTCCCTGCCATGTGGAAGCAGCAGAGGCTAGTCCTACTCGCGAAAGGGAATAAACCACCGGACGACCCTTCATCATACCGTCGCCTCTGCATGTTCGATACCGTTGGCAAGATTCTCAAGCGTATCACTGTTCACCGAAGGATAGAAGTAGCCGTCGAACCCCTGCTGGCCGACAACCAATATGGGTTCCGAAAAGGCCGATCCATACTAGACGCCATCAACCTAGTCGTCAACACCGCCAGGGACGCGATCTCAGGGGAGAGATGGCTGAATGGCACAAAGGAGTACTGCTTAGTAGTTACACAAGATATCAAGAATGCCTTCAACTCGGCCAAAGGGGCCCGCATCATCGAGGAATTGGTGAAGATCAACGTACCGGAATACTTACTGAGAATGGTCGGCAGCTATTTCACTGGAAGAGTCCTTAAGTACGACACGGACTCTGGTCCCAAGGAGTACAGAGTTACCCGAGGGGTACCTCAAGGTTCAGTATTGGGTCATCTGTTGTGGAATATCTTGTATGACGGGCTGCTGAAGCTGGGATTGCCACGGGAAACTGAACTCGTGGCATTCGCAGATGATGTGGCTACAGTCATTGTGGACAAATACCTAGAGGAGATCAAATTCAGCTTCGATACGACCTTCGAGACGATCCGCCCTTGAATGGACGCAGTGGGTCTGAAACTGGCGGTGCAAAAGACGGAGGCCGTGCTGATCACCAGCAGAAAGAAAACCGAGATAATGATGCTGCAGGTACGGTCTTGCGAAATTACTTCTCAGCCGTTCATTCGATACCTGGGAGTGATGATCGATGCACGACTCAATTTCAAGCAGCAAACTGAGCATGTGGGAACCAAAGCGTGTCTGGAGTCAGATCCATCTTATCGCGCCTCATGCCTAAAATCGGAGGCCCTAAACAAAGAGGAGGCCCTAAAAAAGACGAGCCCTGCTGTTATCGGTGGTAATGTCGGTGCTCACCTACAGCATTTCCATTTTGGCTGATGCACTGCAACTGCAGGAACCATGACGAAAGGTGGCCCCAGTATATTGACTAAGTGCTCTGCGAGTCGAGAGCGCATATCGTACGGTGTCCGAAGACGCAGTGTGCGTCATCGCCGGGATGTTACCGATAGAGGTACTCGATGAGGAGCGAAGATCCCTGTACCAGCGGAAGAGATGCGAAAAGCTGAACCCCGAAGAAATGGCGACAGAGGAGAGGCGAAACAGTTTGAGGCGATATCAAATGAAGTGGAACAATTCTACCAAAGGGAGGTGGACTCATCGCCTGATCCCACCAAAGGTGGATATCCGGCTAAACCGGAACCATGGGGAGTGCAATTACTACCTGACATAGATGTTACCGGGACATGGGTGATTTCGGGCGTATCTCCTTAAATTAAAACATGATGATTCCCCCAAGTACTTGATCTGTATAGGAGTGGACGAGGACGCCGAGCACTTGTTCTTCATATGCCCTCCCTTTAGCGAGATCCGGAGTGCCTGAGAGTCTACACTTCGGAGGCAGGTATTGCCTGAGAACTTGATGGATGTTTTGCTATCATCATAGGCGGGCTGGGACGCAGCGAGGAACTTTGCAACCGAAGTCTTGAAGCAGCTCAGAAAAGAGGAACGCAAGCGGAAAGCTGCAGGATAGCTGAGGAATTCATTCATTCATATTCATTGGAACCTCCGCCCCACACTCAACATCTCAGTGGGGCAAGGGGACGTACATTGAATGGAGTCATGGTGGAAGAGCAAACAGCTGAACCTCCCTCGCGAAGTAATACTTAACGGTGGTTCCGCGAGGGAAAGAAGGGTCGGGAGGAAATCCCGGGGTCAGGGGTGTTTAATAGGTGCGGGCCCCACACAGGGTGTGACAGTAATCACCGCTCTTACTGTCCACTATCGTGCGGTACATTCACTCCAAAGGCCTCGAAAAAAAACACACACACAACGCTGCAACTCTGTAACCGTGCAACTCAAACCGAGGCGGAGTAAACTTCTACGCAGTGCGTTCCCAGTTGACATATAGGGGAAAGCTTTCATTTGGGTTGGGGCGAAATGAAATAGTCTCTTCAATATCAAGGTGTTCGCCGTATTGAGTTCTGAAGGGCGCCAGGGGTAATTGGCGTTGCGAACGGTGTTCTTTGAAGTACCGGGTCTCACTCCAGGCATATTAAGATACCTGACTTTAACATCCGGAGTTCTGCTTGAAGTGAACCATTAAAATTCCCCAGACACTCGCGGAAATAAGATGGAGAACGAATTGCCGAGAGGCGTAAAATTACAAAAAGACGATGAGAGTAAGATTAACCACATGGCCTCACACGCTTTAAGTGGGGAGGGGTCACAGACCCAGCAGAAGAAGCTACGCACTCAGCCATGCATCCGAATCGAAAAGCTCAGAACTTTTTGAGTGTGCGGGGAAATCAATTCATAAGGAAGGAATTAAATTTATCGAGTAAAGTGAAGGTGAATTTTCATGACAATAGTAAAAAATGGAAGGTGGTATTACACTTCAAAAGTCATGACCAATGGCATAAAATGAATAAATGCGAGCGCTCTAGGTGTCTCGTTCTCTTTTGTCTCTCACGTGGCCACGAGAGAAATAGCCTCATTTTCTAATTTGGGTACCCAATTTTTTGATAACGGCATTCCCGACCTTAAACGGAATGACCACTTGTCTCTTTAATAACAAACGAAAAATTGATTAACACTGAGGTTTGAATTATTATATTGAGAGAACAGAGCTCCTCTTATTTATTTTATTCTTTCTCAATCCATAAGATTCAAGGAATGTATCGCACTTGACACGTGCTTCCCACATAACCCTAATGTACGCCCGAGCGTTAAATGACATGACCTAATTGCTTAAATGCGTTGATTAAAGAAAATATGATGATGTGGTAAAATAGAAAAATGGCATTGATATCTAATTTAAAATTGTTCTTAACATGTGTCTTGGGAATCGTATTGTTGTTCATTATAAAGAATATTCATTTTTCATTTAAAATTATTTTTTAAAATATGTCTTTAGACCAAAGTGTGATGAATAAACCGTCATTTCAACAATCAATAAATATTTCGAGAAATTTTGATTATGTATTATATGATTTTCATTGAGACTATTTAGATATTTTTAATTCTGTATCATGTGGAGGATATATTCGGCGATATTGTATTTGACAAGGATTCAATTATTCGAATTTTTATATTTATATTTGGACTAGTATTATTTTGTCAATTTATTCAGTTGATTCCGAGCTTGGTGGAGAACGGATTGGAGCCCAGTTACTGGGTGATTTTTATATTTAAACAAAGTTGTAACGAAATCTTAATCTTGCAATTCTAGTTTATTATAAGTGTGTGTGACACAAGAATAACATTCACACGGAAATCAAGACCAAGACAATCTTGGTAGTTTGCACTTGCAAAAGACTGAAAGCCCTGAAAGAGGTACAAACGCTACAAGCACCTCTGCTGCGGCATTCGCGCACTGACTCCGAAACAACGAGGATGGACTCGAAAATGCAGGATGTAAATAGCTTGCAACTCACGCGAGACATTCGCAGAGCGGTACGATCGAAGCGGTTGGAAGAGTCGCTTGGAATTAATCCACAATATACGAAGAAGTTGAAGCAGCAGCTACCGGCCAAGCAGGGAGTAACTACACCACCTACAAAGCGACCTGCAAAGATGGAATGGAAGATTTTGGGGGGTAGAAAGGAAAAAAGGGCCAAACCGGAAAGTCCCGCAAAAAGCCGCCTCTGGAGCTGCTTCCTAAGAAAAAACAAAAGAAGGAGAAGAAGAAGCAGGGGACAACTCCCTTAAAATCACTGCCAAGACTTGATGAGCTGATTATACGCCCCTCAAATAAAGAGAAATTTGCCGAGATACTCCGTCGAGTGAAGAAGGATGATCCCCTGGAGCAAGATGGCTGCGTCGATAAGATCTAGGGGACGACAACCAGAGCTATACTACTCATCCTTAAAAAAATGACCACTAACGAAGCTCTTCAGCTGCGTACTGCTATCGCCGGTCTTCTCCGAGATAAGGCGGAGCTGCTTAGTAAGTCGCCACAAGAGGATCTCGAGATTACACACCCCGACGAGACTACAACGGAGGAGGAGATACTTGAAGCACAGCAAGCGGCAGCTGGAAACGAGCACACGATTGACCAAGGGGTAATCAGGTCCATACGCAGGGCATACGGAAGAACCCGGACAGCCTTAATGATACTCGCAGCAACTGCAGTGAAAAAGATTACTGGGGAGTACGGGAAAATCATACAGAGAGTGGAGAGACCAGTCAAGTATCTCAAGTGCTGACACTACGGCTATCTCGCTACTAAATGCAGGAGCGAAGTCGATCGGTCCAAAATCTTTGTGAGGTGCGCTGAGCCCAATCACAAGATTGTGGACCGTAAAGATCAGTTTCGGTGTGCACCGACAAAGGTGGCATCGAAAATTGTGCCTACATTGCTGATAGCAGTAGATGCCCAACATAGAAGGAGACTCTCCAGAAGCTCACCAACAACCAACGATGGAGGTGTCCCAGCGCAACATCAATCATTGTGAGGCCTCACACAACCTGTTCATGCAGACGGTACAGGAGCTGAAGCTTGATCTGGTCTAGTCCTTATATCTCCTTATATCTAATAGTGGCGATGAACGGATCTTCATGAGAGGAGAAGCGAGATCAATAATAGATATTATCTTTGTGAGCACTAACCTCGTAAGGAGAAACTGCACACGGCAGGTGACTGATATCTACATCGCGAGCAATCACCGTGCGATACTGTGAGAGATATTTTACAGTCGGGGATACGGACCAGCGCTGACGAAGTCTAACGATATTGGTGGAACGATACCATCGCTAACCTACGCAGGTAGCGTAACGTACGAAGAAGATCGTCCCAGTGTGGCCAAAAGAAGTCAAACTTCGAGGAACTAGGAATGAAATACAAGAAGTCATGGCGTAAGCTCAACATGGCCATTAAATAAAGCAAGGTGAATTCGTGGGATCAGCTGATTGCTGATGTGGAAGATAACCCGTGAGGCAGGCCATACAAGGTGGTGATGATACGGCTTAAAAGTCAGCCCATACCATCGCCGACGTGCCCTGAGCTCCTGGAGTAGATCGTCATAGTGCTATTTCTACAACAACCAGAAATTTATCGTTCCACCAAACGAAGAAAGAAAGCGATAGTTCCTCCAATCACTGAAGAAAAGCTGATGAAGACTTACAGCAGAGTAGGGAATACCAAGGCCCCTGGCCTTGATGGAATTCCCAATATTGGCACTCAAGTGTGGCACGGAGTGTGTCCCCAAAGAGTACAGAGTCACTGGAGGAATAACTCAGTGGGAGTCATGGCAGGGCTCAGTGTTGGGCCCTCTCCTGTGAAATATCATTGCCACGCGATGTAAAACTCGTAAAGTTTACGTATAATGTGTCCGTAGTCAGCGTGGGGAAACACTTCGAGGAGATCAAACTCACCTACAACCTGACCTTTGGGGCAGTCCACCGCTGGATTGGGACATATAGCCTGAGTTTGACAGAGCATAAAACCGAGGCCGTGTTGATTACAAGTAGGAAAGTTGTTGGGAGCACCTTGTAAAAGATCACTGAGGAGTACAGAAAAATCATAAGGAGAGTGGAGAATCATAAGGAGAGAGATCCCCCTGCAGGTCGGTGACTACGACTTCAGCTCCCAGCCGTTCATTCGGTATCTGGTAATGATCGATGTACGACTGACCTTCAAGCACCAAGCAGAGCATGTGAGCACTAAGGAGTTTTCAGTCAGAGCCGCCCTGTCACATGTAATGCCCAACAGGGAATGACAGAAGCAAGGGGACAAGCATTACTGACGTCGGTGATCACGTCAGTGCTCACATATGGCATTACCATCTGAGCTGGCGCATTGCGGACCCACGATGCATAGCGGAGGGTAGCGACAGTGTACCGTCTGATCGCTCTTAGAGTGGCAAACACATACCGCACGGTGTCTAAAAATGTAGTGTGTGTCATCGCCGGGATGTTAGACATTGAAGAGTTGGCCGAGGAACGAACATCCCTGTATCGGCGGAGATGATCAGAGACATTGAGTATAGCAGAGCTCGGAGCCGAAGAAAGACGGAACAGCATCCACAAATAGCAATTGAAGTGGGAGACCTTACTTAACGAGAGATGGATTTACCATCTAATCATGCATCTGACTGTCTGACTGAACCGTACTCATGGATACGTCATCTATTATCTGACACAGATGCTATCCAGACATGGATGCTTTCGGGCATATTGTTATAAATTTAGACACGAAGATTCTTCGAAGCGCCCTGTCTATACAGGAATAGAAGAAGATGCGGAGCACGTGTTCATCATATGCCCGCACTTCAACTCGCTTCGTACTGCATTGGAGTCAACAAGTCATGGGGGAGCTCAGAAGACGGGAATACGAGTGCAAAGCTGCAAGGAAAGACTATTCTATTGGAACCTCTTGACCATACCCAAAATCTTAGCAGAACAGGGGGGCATACATAAGACGAAATCATTGTAGAAGGGCAAACAGCTAAGGACCCCTTCGCGAAGTAATACTTAATGGTGGTGCCACGAGAGGGTCAGAAGAATTTTTCGGGCTACATGGTTTTTTAGTCAGGGAAGGTCCGACACAAGGTGTGACAGTAACCACCAAAGTCCACTAACGTGTGTAGACCTTTTTCCATGGGAGCAAAAAAAACACATACACACACAAAAAGATCCTGAGAGCATGGTAAGATTAAGATAGGCTAGGTCTATTGCCTAATAAAGAGTGTGAAGAGACCAATAAAGTGCTTAAAATGCTGGCACTATGGCCATCTCGCCACGAAATCCACGAGCCAAACTGGTCCAAACTTTCTACCAAATGCTCAGCGAATGACCACAAGGCCTCAAGCTGCAACGACAAGCCTGAATGCGCCTTGTGCACTGAGAAAGGCGACACGGGGAATTGTTCCCATATTGCAGGTAGCAGTAAGTGCCCACTATATAAGGATGCACTGCCAAAGGTCCTCAACAAACGATGATGAACTTACTCCAACCCAATCTCAACCACTGTGAGGCTGCGCACGACCGGCTTATGCAGACAATGCGGGAGTTGACTTGACTTGACCTTGTCATGATCTCAGAGCTATACTGTTATCTAGACAATAAACTCTACGTTACTGACGTTAGCAAGAAGGCTGTAATGTGGCCTGGAGGAAAAACCGTTCAAAAGTACCACAAACAAGAGCATAAAACAATAGCATTAATATAATAATATCCGAATGGCTTTGTGAACGCCAGGTTGATGGAATTCAGTTTTACAGCTGTTACGCCCCACCGAGTCTTCCCACTGATGAGTTCATGAACTTCCTTGATAGACTGACGAAGGATGCAAAGCAGAACTTCCCGTTGCAATCGCTGGGTCTTCATCGCAGTCGACTCGGGAAGTAAGGAAACGAATGAGGGCAAGCTCTACTGGAAGCCGATGTCATCATCGGATGTGCTCTTGTTAAACAGCGACAATGAACCGACTTTCATTACGGAAGAGGCGAGCTCAATCTTGGATCTCACCTTCATGAGTACCAACCTTGCAAAAAGAAACTGCTGATGGAGAGAAATTAATATCTACACTAGGAGTGACTACCGTTACGATATTTCGGGGGCATATACCGGCCAGAGAATCATCTCAACGCCCAAGGAGGCCACCTGGTTGACCGCAGAATGACCACTTCTGATCTTAGCTCCTATGTAGAAGTATTGGACGACCGCCCGATTAGTGACAACAACATTACTCAGAAGGCATACAGCATCATGAGAAAACTGACAGACGCCTGCGATGCCACCATGACCAGAAAGCGCATCTCAAACTTTCATCCACTAGTGTATTGGAAACGCTCGCCATCCTGTGGAAGAAGTGTAACATAGCCAGGAAATCGTCTCAGCGTAGCCGTAAGAAGCCAAACTTTGAGGAGTTGGCGTTACGGTAGAAGAAAATCTGCCGGAAGCTCAGCAAAGCCATCAAGAGTAGTAAGAAGCAATCCTGGAGTGAGCCTCTCATTGAGGTGGAAAGTGATCCGTGGGGCAGACCATACAAGGTTGTGATGATGCGATTGAGAAGCCAGCCAATGCCGTCATCAACGTGCCCCCTGCTCATGAAGAAAATTGTCACGGTTCCATTTCTACAACAATCAGAACTACACCGTACGGTCGAACAAGGAGAGGAGGTGATGGTGCCACGAATCACTAGAGAACAATCAATGGATACCTTCAACAGAGTGGGTAACATAAAGGTCCGTGGTCTGGATGGAATCCCCAATATCGCGATGAAGTCAGCCATCCACGCGACGCCGGAGTGATTCTTGGACAAGTGGAGCTATTCTTTTATACAACGAGTGCCTTAGGGACGGCATCTTCCCTGCCATGTGGACGCCGCAGGGAGTAGTATTACTCCCGAAAGGGAAAAAGTCGCCGGATGAACCCTCATTTTAGCATTCTCTCTCTATCTCATCTTAGCATGCTCGATACCGCTAGCAAGATTCTCGAGCGTATCTTCCATCGAAAGATAGAAAAAACAGTCAAAACTGTGTTAGCTGAAAACCAATATAGATTTCGGAAAGGCCGACCAACCATAGATACCGTCAACCTTGTCATCGATACCGCTAGGGGAGGGATATCGGGGACAAGATGACTTAATGGCACAAAGACGTATGGCCTTGTCGCGACCCGAGAAATCAAGAATGTCTTCAACTCAGCCGAGTGGGACTGTATCATAGAGGCTTTTACGGAAGATGCTTGCGGAGGATGATCGGCTGCTATTTTATCCGAAGGGTCCTTAAGTACGATACGGAATGTGGTCCCGAGAAATACAGAGTCACCGGAAGTGTACTTTAAAGCTCAGTACGGGATCCCTTCGACACTGCTTTTGAGATGATCCACCGTGGGATGGACACAGTAGGTCTGAAGCTAGCGGAACAGAAGACAGAAGTCGTGCTAATCATAAGTAGGAAACAAACGGAGATAATTATGCTGCATATCGGGTCCTGCGAAATTACTTTCCAGCCGTTTATCCGAGACCTGGACGTGATGATCGATGCTTGGCTCAATTTCAAGAAACAGGTGGAGCCCATGGGTGTCAAGGTGTCGGGAGTCTGATCAAACCCTATCGTGTCTCTTACTTCAAAATCAACTTCAACTGGATTGTTCTATTCTTTTGCATCAAAACAATCAAAATATTGATATGCCATTTTGAAGGGCATTATGTGTTCTTCAAATTCTGATGTATTGAATGCAATTTGGTTGCATTTTCATGAAGTTATAGGCGATTGTTCCTCGTTTGAACCTTATATCACAACCTGAAATTCGCTTTTTCATCCATTAATGAACCTTTGCACTTGACCAATGAGGATTCATCTCAACGAGATCTTCAAAATGGCGTATGATTTTCCATACTCCCTCCACTTGATCAGATGTTATAAGTCATTATATGTCGAAATTGGCATATCACTAATTGAAAATTTTCCATTTTTTTGGGGATTTTGGCCTGAATCGAGATTTTTTGGCTGGATTCAGGGGCATTAACGAATTTAAGAATTCGTAACATTTATAAAATTGATTGAAGAATTAATTTCATGCAGCCTGGCGAGCGCGCAAAGCACGCGTCTCACCTACTATTTAAAAGAGTACTTTACCTCTCAGTCAATCCCCGAAGCTCCATAGTAAGAGTATCAGTCGATAATGTTGGTGGTTCATACTTCATATGAGTATTATGTCTACTCGCTCCAGCTTCTTTGCTGTACACTGTATACTGTGAGACCTTACCGTTAGGCTGTAGAGGAGGTAACCAAGACACCAGGATACTCTCTGCTGTTAAGGCAACAGCCTTGATACCCGCGGGTGGTCCTGGTACTGGAGAAATTGTAAATCTATATTATAAACCATTCAATTATGACGGTAATCTTTCACAAGTAAAATAACAACTAAGAATGAATCAATTAAGGTTATACAAACAGTTCGGGCAATTTTTTCGAGCGGAATCCTTCTTGAGAGATTGTAGAATAGACCAAGAGTATTTTTTAGCAATATTAACCTTATTAGTCTCCGAAGAAACGTTTTCGAGAAAATGATTTAACAAAATTGAAATCCAACAAATTGCGTCCATAAGGGCTGCATACTCCCACCTAAAATTCAATACTCCATACTCTTGAAGCGTTTTCTCATACCCATGAACGTATATGACTTCGTCTGTTATACAATCTAGTCTTTTTCGCAACATTAAGAAACATAAGTTTCTGGACAAATAATGGGAAAGAATCTAATTAAAAGCTACTTGATTGGTACAACGTTCATATGGGATGGTTTGGATGCGTGCCTTCCTGACGTTTGTCAACCATCCGCTCATGTAACTAATCGGACCGAATTTACGAGGTTACATGGAACACATGGGCAGTGTTGCCATACGATTATTGGAGGTTCGACCATCGCGAGGCAGTTGTGATATTGAATGAAATATTGTTCATAATATTCATGGAAGAAATTCACGAAAAAATGTATTCAATAATGAAAAATCGGAAAATGTATGGGGATGACAAAATTTTCAGCAAGACTGCAATTTTACTTGAAAAAAGGTTCTAATTTGAACAAAATACTTATATATCCTTGAGTAATATTTTTTTTCACGTCACAGTTGTCCCTTGCGGGACTCACGCTCCATAATGCAGCTATGATAAGTAGGAACGTCACTCATTTTTACCACCCAGTGGTGGAACCGAAACCATATTCACCGCGTGCCATCTAAGCCTTTTACCACGCAGTCAATGCTGTTGGTTAATTCAGTAATAAAATGTAACCTTGAGAATTTTTTTTCATTTGTCAGATAGGAAATCGCAAAGTTCTCATGAAAAACCTGCCTCTGGAGAAATTTGAGAACTACAAAAAATTTGCAATTTCGTTTTTTGAGATATTTCACAGACCTATCTTCTGAAAAAAATCATTCGCATTTGATTACTGGAATGATATCATTGACGATATCGAGACAATCTTAGTGCTGTTATTGTACTGATGAAATTGATGGAAAAAACTCGTGTGGTAATTACCATCTTCTTCGGTGGTACAATGAATCGCAAGACTGAGAACTCCATCCCCCGCTCCTGTATAAGCCGAGACTCTTATCGAATAATTTGTGTACTTGTACAATGTATGTAGATAAGTCTCCTCACTGGAAGTCCTCTTAACTTCACCGACAGTCGATATTTCCATGTCATCAGTCGGTACAGGTCTATAATACACCTTGTATCCTTGAATGATGCCACCATGCTGATGTGCTGGTGGTGCACTCCAAGAGACTTTGACACTTTGCGAGGAGAGTGGAGAACAGGTGACTTGAGTTGGTGGAGCTTCTGGCACTGGAAAAAAAATGCAAAAGTAAACTGTCGATTTTTAATTGCAAAATTCTTGAGATTGCAAAATTGCAAAATTCTTGAGATTGCAAAATTCTTGAGTTGATTCGATTAGTAGCAAACTCGCGGGCTGCGTTGACTTGCTTTTCTTGGTTATCAAGAATCGAATAAACGAAATATTGAATGATTTTGGGATGAAACGTTCAGTAGATATTTTCCGTAGCTGAGGAATTTTCTAAAAAAATGATTTGTGATATTTTGTTCCAACGTCACTTATTACTGAGATATCCACCTAATTCGTGGAAATTATGTAGTTACCAATCTCAAATGCCGTTATTTTTTCCGCCATCAAGTCCGTCATTCTTAGCTCCCTTGAAAATGTTTTTTGTCAGTTGAATTTGACATGAGCTAAAAATATGTAATCTCTGTGGGGATGCTGCTGGCGCTAGGGCGAGACGGTTGAACGTCTGCAGGTCCTGCCTTTTTGGGGATAAATAATGGGTTTTTTGGTTCAATTATTAGGGGACGAGTTATCGGGGGGCCTCTTCTGAATGTGATCTACGGAAGGAATGTTGGATTGGGGAAAAAATGTGACATTTGGGAGATTTTTGAAGTGTTTTTTGAGGGGGACTCCTGATAGGTTCGTTCGCGCCATACGACATGAGTTGAGCGACCAGAAAATAAAGGGGACGGCGACCATGGTGGGCGATGGGAAAGCAAATTCTGAAGGACAGGGGACTGCTAGTCAGGGGATGTCAGGAAAAATCGAGATAAACAATTTTAGGAATGAGATTTGGAAAGTGACAACCCTTGGGGTACGCAAATGGCGGGATAGAGGGCAGCACATGGAAATAAACTTCAACCTATACGGGAAGCACAGGTTATTGAGCAGCTGAGGAATCGCAAACCCTGCTGATTGAATTTTTCGTATTATTAACCGACATGTCGACTGCAGACACAATTTTTGTGAAAGTGGTTCCTTCGTGGTAGAGCGGTTATTTGAGAGTTAACAACCGTTTCATCTTTCCACACTATAGCAACACCCTGGATTTCTGAGACAGAGCTGCGATTTACATTAAGTAATTAACAGATTTCGCCTATATGTCAAGACATTTTCCCCTAAACACAGCTGGGCGAGTTCTAAAATAGCGAAAATCTAGTAACGTCCTCGAGATTTCCATGGGATGTGGTTTCACCCAAAACCGCTATGCCTTCAGTCTTTCATCGATCCGTGGCTCTTCTCATCTATTCTCGCCTTCTTCAGCCTCCTCTAGATGTCTCTTCCTGGGTCTTTTTATTAGTTCAAGAGTTCAAATCTCTATTTGAGGGGATTTAATCCCGTAACAAGAAAATCTCGTTACGACAGTAACTAGTAAGGACTTCCGATGACTCCCTATCAGTCCAGTCGGTCTAACCTGATAAATGAAGTTTGTTTGCAACTTGGTTAATACTGGTCCGATTTTGATAATTTTTTTTAAATGTTCGGGAAACCGTAGCAAAAAAAGTGGCCTTAACCAGGACGAGCATTTTGTTCCCTCTATAAAAAGATGAGTGTAACGGATTTTGAAGCCAATCAATGCGCCTTACTATATATATAGTATCAGTAGGCGCAGAGCTTAGCCGTCATACCCTGATATATATATATATATATATATATATATATATATAT
>NW_021682077.1:0-9810 GCF_001412515.2 Diachasma alloeum | reverse complement strand
TATATATATATATATATATATATATATATATATATATATATATATATATATATATATATATATATTATATACATATATACTGTAACGTTGAAATGGAATCACAATGATATTTTCAATATTCTACTACATTCGGGCATTATAATCAATGGCGTTCACAGGTTACAAATCAAAACGACAGGCTGCCATTTTCCACTTCCCCCTCCTCATCGATAGCTAGATATCGCTTCTCGATGTAAACATCGAGATATCGAGACAATAATTGAGAATCGAGAACCAAAACAAACGAAGCGAATGACATCTTTTGGTCAAATCTGGCGCATCTCTATCTGTTATTGTTGGCAACGGGGAGTATTAGGAGAGGGGGAAGGTGCTTGGGAATGAGTATAGCGGTAGCTCGCAGTAAACATATATGTCCTTGGCACGTCTCTCTATGGCGATACTTGAATTTAATCCCACGAAATCGTAGGAGTACACGAAAAATCCATTTTGCCTCCATGACTTTGTAGCAGTACAGGAAAGACCCATTTTACCTCTAAGAAATAGAACGAGGTCAGCAAATACCCATTTTGCCACCATGAAATAGTATGAAGTCAGAAAATACCCATTTTGCTCCAATGAAATCGTATGAGTTCACGAAAAATCTATTTTGCCGCCATGAAATCGTAAAAGTTCACCGAATACCCATTTTGCCCCAATGAAATCGTAGTTCACGAAAAACCCATTTTACCCCTACGAAATCGAATGAGGTCAGCAAATACCCATTTTCCCCCCATGAAATAGTATGAGTTCACGAAAAATGCATTTTGCTCCAACGAAATCGTGAAAGGTCACAGAATACCCATTTTAATCCCATGAAATAGTATGAGTTAACGAAAAACCCCTTTTGCCCCTACCAAATCGTAAGAGTACAGGAAAAACTCATTTCGCCCCAATGAAATCGTTTGAGTTCACGAAAAATCCATTTTGCCGCATCTAAATCGTATGAGTTCACGAAAAGCCCATTTTCCCCCGATGAAATCATTTGAGTTCACGAAAAACCCATTATACCCCTAAGAAATCGTATGAAGTCAGAAAATACCTAATGTGCCCCCATGAAACCGTCGGAGTACACGAAATACCGATTTTGCCGCTATGAAATCGTATGAGTTCAGGAAAAACCCATTTTATCCCTAAGAAATCGTATGAGGTAAGAAAATACACATTTTCTCTTAATGAAATAGTATAAGTTCACGAAATACCCATTTAGCCCTTATGAAATCGTAAGAGTTCACGAAAAAGCCATTTAGCTCCTATGAAATCGTAAGAGTTCACGAAAAAGCCATTTAGCCCCTATGAAATCGTAAGAGTTCACGAAATACCCATTTTGCCCCAATGAAATCATATGAGTTTACGAAAAACCCGTTTTGCCCCAATGAAATCGTATGAGTTCACTAAAAACCAATTTTGCTCCCATGAAATCGTATGAGGTCAGAAAATACCGATTTTGCCCCAATGAAATCGTATGAGTTCACGAAAAATCCATTTCGCCCCTACGAAACTGTATAAGGCCACAGAATACCCATTTTGCCCCAATGAAATCATAGGAGTACAGGAAAGACCCATTTTGCCCCAATGAAATCGAATGAGTTCACGAAAAACCCATTTTGCCCCCATGAAATCGTATGAGGTAAGAAAATACCCATTTTACCCCCATGAAATCGTAGGAGTACGCAAAAAACCATTTTGTCCCCATGAAATCGTAGGAGTACAGAAAAGACCCATTGTGTCCCAATGAAATCGTATGAGTTCACGAAAAACCGATTTTGCCCCCATGAAATCATATGATGTTATAAACTACTCATTTTGCCGCCATGAAATCGTAAAAGTTCACAGAATATCCATTTCGCCCCAATGAAATCGTATGAGTTCACGAAAAACCTATTTTGCCCCCATGAAATCATAGGAGTACAGCAAAGTAGATGTATAGGGCCGGTTCTGGCTCAACGTTTTGGGAAGGGTCACGAGGTTCAGTTGGCGAAGTGTCCGAGGGTCTCCCGTGAGTGGGTGGTGGGTGGCTAATTAATTGATCAATTAATTAATTAATTCACAGAATTAATTCGCGGGGTAAATTCGCGGTTCTGGCTCAACGTTTTGGAAAGGGTCACAAGGGTCTGTTGACGGGGTGTTGAGGATGCTCCCGCTAGTGGGTGGTGGGTGGCTAATTAATTGTTTAATTAATCAATTAATCAAACAATCAGTTGATTTGCGGGTTAATTCGTGGATTTGATTCCCGGCTTCTTTCCCTCAATTACCTGAGAAGGGTTACAAGGGTTTGTGCGGTGGAGGGGGTGGGAGGGGGGACGTTAAAAGTGGAAGGCCATAAATCAACAAATGACACTTTCTCTACAATTCCAGGAAACGTTAAAAAATCATAATGGGGGTATGAGCTTTTATTAATCAATAAAAGTGACCTCGACATTTCTCAAATTCCTGAGATATGGATGAGTTATCACAGAAAAAGGTTTAAAAGCAACAGGTCATAAAAACTTTCACTTTTTAATAGATTCCAGGAGAAGATAAAGTGGGGTCATAAATCAACAAATGTCACTTTGACATTTTTTAAATTCCTGAGATATCGATAAGTCATCACAGAAAGGGGTTTAAATGCAAAACGTTATAAAAACTTTCACTTTTCAATGGATTCCAGGAAAAGATAATGGAGGGTCATAAATCAACAAATGTGACTTTCACATTTTTCAAATTCCTGAGACATGAATGAGTCATCACAGAAAGGGGTTAAGAGCAAGACGGTCATAAAAACATTCACTTTTTATTGGACTCCAGGAGAAGATGATGGGTCATAAATCAACCGATGTGACCTTGAAATTTTTCAAATGCCTGGAATTCCATGTGAGATAGAACATATATATGAGCACACAAACCTTCAAAAAAGGCTTTTCAGGAGTGGGGGGGGGGATTGAGCATATAACATACGTTGAGAGACACCATACGTCAACAACAAGAGTTAAAAAATAGACTCGAACGTTTGCGGGAAGACATCGAACAATTGAAAAACGTCCTCAAGTTGAAAAGTGACGTCGAAGGGTTGTGCTCAGATTTATAAAACGTTTAAATTTCAAGTCGATCTCCAAATAACCAACATCATGAACTTCGATAAATTCAACAGTGTCTCAATGAGGGAGAGCCTTCCTCTGCTGAAGATGGCAGAATTGGAGTCAAATAAGGTGTACACCGTCACTGCAGTTTACAAACCGAAAACGAAATTTAGGGAGCGTGTACTTTTCAATTTGGATGGGAAGCATGCACTGTTCGCAACCAGGAGAGTATCGAACTATTTCATCACCGAACCAAAGGAGCGGGAGAATTTGCAGACCCTCGTACTGGCGGATAAAATGGAGCTGAAATACTTGGATGGACCATATAACGACTTCATTCTCGGTCAATTCTTGAAGCCAACAGCTACAGAGAAGGAGGAAAAAGTGGAGGCTTAGACTATTCGAGGATGGAGAAGAACAAATAAATAAACAATATTTTCATTTTAATTTTTTTATTAATGAAATATTCTCACTGAAAAATTACAATGTAATAGTTAAAAAAATAAAAAAATATTAATTTTTTATCGAAAAAAATGTGTTTTTTTTCTTAAGAATTATTGCAACCCCCACAATCGCTTATCATCGGAGGTGGTCCATCAAAAGCATCACCATTGTTACTTGGATAATGTTTCCAACAACGTCGGCATTTTGCAATCTCTCAGTCAGCTCTCATAGCATCAGTCAACTTATCCCAAGCCTGATCAATACTGGATACGGCGGTGAAACTTACAAATGAATGGGGTAAATATGTAATATCCTCAGGATCCATTAAATTCAAGTTCTTCAATTTATAGTAAACCTTGATAGATCGATCAGTCGATCGTACTATCCTTCTTATCATTATCCAGTTTTTAAGTAATTCAACATTTTTTTGAGCACATGCCTTGGGTTCATCCAGGTAACTATGGAAAGGACATGTACAAGGTGGTAAATATTTGAAGTGAGTAAGTGAGGGGCAATCATCATAGCATTCTTCAATATTGACTACTATCGGTGCTAATACAGGACCGGCAATTTTTTTCAACCACTCTTTTTTATGTTCACCTTTCACATAAATTTTACTTATATTTTCCCACTCTTGCACAAATTGTCCAATTCGATCATATGATCTACCTCCGTAGTACCAAAAAAGTCCGTGATGATGACGCTCGAGCCACAGATTCACACTTCTGTATTTTGCTGGTAAACTGGAGAATGCAAATGGGGGGCTGAAGAAGCACACTGCCGGCTCCCCAACTTCAGAATCCAAAACTGTGTATGCAAACTCTTTCACGATCAACGCGTTGAAGACCGTTTGGAAACCTTGCACATCCACGAGTTCCATGGTGACTGATACTTTGAGACCCTCAATGCTGTAATTTATACACTTACCCCCACCAATTTTAAATAATTTTTCTCATCCCTCCACTTATGGGTGATAATTCACTGCTCGATCATGCAAAATGAGGTAGTAAGCAGTAGTACCCGTGGGAATACTTATTCTCGTTTCAAATTCTAAACGTGCATCTACTGGACCGAATTTCAAGGATTCATTTTGCTTAGAACAATCAATCACCGCCAGTGGTTTAATAGTTGAAAATTGTATTTTACTCAATAATGGATTGCTCACTTGCTGATCATAATATGATGATAGAAAGTTCAAATACATATCATAAAATATGGAATACTGATTCTTAGCCATATCTACATCTATATTTCCATATGGATAACATTGAGAATTGGAATAATGATAATGAGCAAGTTAACGGACGCATCGAAGTACACCAATAATTCTTACATATTAATAATTATTAAAATAATATAACACTAACGCAATTTATCATTTGAGTCGGACTCGTCGGGATAAAAAGTTCTACACACTGAAAAAAGTGCGAAAAATTGACTATTAGATCACTCGCGAAACAATAGGAAATTCTTTGCAATTAATTTATCAAGTTGAAAATGGATCTCAGCAACCTCTATTATATCTCATTTGAGAAAAAACATATCATTGAGTATCTTCGTGAGGTCGGAGTGCTAAAGTCACACTCTCTCTGTCCGGAGTGCGGTGAACAGATGTACACCGACTACAACCTCAACATATTTCGATGTCAGAGAGCTCGACAAATTATTAATAACAAGAGAAAAAGAGTCCAGATTAGGTGTAATAGAAAAATGAGCATTTTCAATAATTCAGTGTTGTCTCGGTCAAGAGTACCGTTACCTAATTTATTTAGACTAATTTTTACATATATTCATAATGATATTACCACAATCGAAACCCTTTGTTTTGAATCCAAGTTATCAAAGCAAACGGTTCGAAAGTGGATTAAGAGCATCAACAGTTTATTAACGCGGTGGGACGCGATTGCCAGGTTGACCGTTTGGGCGGGGTGGGGATGATTGTGGAAATCGACGAACTGAATTACGGTGGGAGAAAGACGAAACTCGGGCGTAAGCCAAAGGTGAAGCAATGGATTTTGGGATTACGGGAGAGGGTAACGGGGAGACTTGTGGTCCTCAAGGTCCCCAACCACTCCAGTGAGACTCTAACAGAGGTAGTAGAACAACACGTGAAATTCGGATCAACGATTTATACCGACTGTTGGTCGGGGTATTCCGGGTGGACAAATAACTACATCCATTTGCGAGTAAACCACAGTGTCATGCATGTGAATTACATAAACGGGGCATACATTCAAGGGATCGAAGAGTGTGGAGAGAGTTTAGACGTCTGTTCCCGAAGTTCGGTGTGAGGATGGAGGGTGTCGACGAGGAATTGAGCAAATTTGTCTTCACATATACTGTCCTCAGGCCGGATAGGGTTAACACCTTCTTCAGGATCCTAGATAACTACATCAATCCTAATCACGATTAATCTAGCCAATCGCAGAAAATAATTTATTTAATAACTGAATTCTTTGAGAATTGGTCGAACAACCTTTGATGAAGATTGGTTCTATTGGTTGAGTTCAACGGTTAAACTGAAAAAGAGTAGTTGTTCCAACACGTATCATATTCATTTAATTATTTATATATTTTTTATCATACTCATCAATCTTGAATTAAATTCAATGCCCTTAGAAGGAAGGGCGGAGAATAAATAGATCCTTTCTTCATTTCTATTACCCTTGGACGTTATACGGTTGATGCTTAGGCTCTTCTTTTGGGGTCAAGCATCAGTACGTCCTCGTCGTGATCCTGGGTTAAAAGCCAAATCTGATGCAATTCCAAATAATCGATGTACAGAATGTCATTATAATCTGAGACTTGCTTGAAATAATTTGATAATTCGCTTCGCTAAATTGGTGGTTTGGTAGTTGGTGGCTTCCGCCTGTCGTTCACTGATTATTTGGAATTTTAAAATAGTAATTACAATAACTATAAATTTATAATATAAAGAACTCATAGTAAGGAACTATTGGGCTAATTCTGTGAGCCAGCTGTAACAGCATATTACCGGAATAATTTAACATTTCCAATACTACAATGGTCAAATTTACTAGCATTTTTCTTATCCCTATTTTTCCTTGCCGTTTGGAAGCCCAGAATGACATAACGTCATTCCTTCCGTCTTTCCTTTTCCTTCGCGATTCGTGGGGGTTCGTCAGGTGTCAAAGTCCTTCGGGTTTTAATTCGGAAGCAATCGGGGCCAATCAGCACGGGTGAGTGGTGATGATGACCGTAATCCAGGGATGTCTCGCAAGGGATTATTGCAGGTGTTGAATATTCGGGGGTCCAGTATGGGGAATTTTTAGGAGGCGATGGCTTCTCCAATTGATCGGGTGGGGTCGGAACTGATGTCTTCCTTCGGCTGATGTCTTCGTGATGTTCAGGGGCGGGGGCAGAGGGGCGATGAGGGGAAAAGCGAGGGAAGAGGTAACCAACGGTGGCGGGATTTTACTATTTAGGGGGCAGTGTGTAGTGGGAAAAAATATGTAGAAAAATAATAAAAAATAAATGAATATGCCTCGTCACAGCATATGGGATCAACAGCTCGATTTTGTTGAATGTAACTTTGACATCTTCCTTTTCTGTTTGACTCGTAGCATTATTATCACGATGAGCTCTGATCAAAATGAGCTCATGTTTCACATTGACCATAATCTTTCGATAATCTTCAGCAAATCCCAACAACATACTCAATGGGATAGAAATATCGAAGCAGCCTCCATCATCCACTAGACTCAATTTCTCTTGAACACCCGGTCATCCAACATTTTCCATCCATGTACTCTGATTCGGTGTTAATGAAACGAGATTTTTCATCAGAGTGGTGGTACCCACATTCTTGACTTTATCAATTTCAATAGCATTTCATAGCGAATTTCTTAAAATAAATTACAGATTACGTTATTCACAAATTTTGTGAGAGTTGCCTCCGAATTATCCTATTTTAGCAGTTTACCAGTAATATGCAAATGACTTTTGCTTGGTAAAATACAAAGATCTTAATTTTGTACAGTGATACGAATTTCATCGCTATTCTCAAGTCCTGTTGAGGCATATAGCTGATGTGCATGAATCTCATAATGGGCAATAGATTCCTCAAATACCGGAAGGGTTTTAATATTCAGGCTTTCCTCCATGGTATCCAACAAGTGGATAATATTTTTATTTGGCAAAAACGTTCTTTCCCCTTCTTTTCACGACTAGGCCGAGACTCTTGAGGAACTTCACGTTCTGAGGTGTTAACACCTTGAAGCCAGTACGCGAACTGATTGAGGAGAGGCATGGTTGGTTATTATTATAGGAATATCCAATCTTGCGATTATATACAATGCCCATGATTATGAAACGGTTTTGATGTGTAGCCTGATGGTGATTATTTCACCTCTGAAATTCACCAAATCACCGTTTTGATCAACAATTCGAAGCTGTAAATCGTTTATTGTTTTCACAGACACTGGTAAATACATGACTTGTGATGGAATTTCTATTATTTTGAATCCAGGGGGTACCGCTGGGAAAAATTCATGAATTGTATGAACTTCATCACTATTATTGTATGCTCCCGTAGTGATATTACATTCGACGCGTAAGGCATTCACTTTAAGAATGGCCACAGGCTGATCAGATTCATGAGTTGTATTAGCATCCAAAACTCTAGGGGTGAAACCGAGAAGTCGACCTATCGAATTCTCAGGCCTCAAGTCCAAATTCTTATTACAAATCAATTCACTCCGTAGAGTATTATTATCACTTTTGATATTTATAATAATATCGCTTTTTTCTACACTTTTTACGAGAAATTTCGCAATATCATCGATTTCGTAACTCCCCGTTGGGATAGTGATAACTGTATCTCCAATGTGTAATTTATTATTGCTCGTATCAACGTTTGGGATGGAATTGAAGGTTAAAAACTCCACTAGACCGAGAACATAATTTTTCTCACGAGAAAGTTCAATTGCGGGAAAGTATTGTACTTCCAACACTGATGACGCTCCTGAGACTGTCAACGTCAATGAATCACTCATGATTTCTCAACATCAACTAATGAAAAATCCTCAATGCTCATTCCTATATAAGCGTCCAATGAGGAATGCCAAACATAAATGACCGCAATTATGATTATATTTTATGCTATATTTTATGCTACCAAGAACCACAGAAAATGTTCTTCTTCACGTTAAATCACTTATTAGCATGAAACGGAAAATCGACTCGGCGTTCTATTTTGTTTTCTCTCGTCGAAAATTCGAATTTCATCCCGCCATATCTATATTCATATGCGGACCTCGGACATAAAGCTAGTTTATGTACTGTTTGTGAGGTTATCGGTTTATGTTTGGAATGTGACAAAAGGGAGATGTGTCGAAAATATTGCGTGATCAAGTATCAAATGTCCGTGAATAGTTAAATTCGAAAAGGAAATATTTATTTTTCTCCGAGTGTAACAGAAAATGTTTTCATTCCGTGGAAAAAAATTCACTAAATTAAGTGACAGTGAAATGCGTACAATTTTGTGATTATTTAGGAAAAATTAGTAGGAGACGGTGAGATTAAATCGACACTTTGAACCCTTTCCAAAATGTTGATGTCTTATTGAAGTGCTGATGAAATAGATTTTTTTTACATTAAAGTACAGTCAGCCCCTTTGTAATAAGCTTAGACTGAGCTCAATCGATAAATTTGTTCCTTGGTTATAAATATTGAAATAAGAAGTCAGAAGAGTCCATTCCACCCAATGTTTCCCTAATATTTTTAAAAACACAAAAAAACAAAAACAGATGTTTTCAAAAAGAATTCTTTGTGAACATTTTGCTCGACTATTCCTATAAGGAAATCAGTTCATCTCTCCACGAAATACAATCCATATAGGAATCATCAGAGCAAAAATTGAATGAGGAACCAAATCAAGTCAGAAAATTGTCAATAGATGATTAAAATTTGAAATTTGGTGAAGAGAATAAATCTTGAGTAAAACTGTTTATTTCCCTTCAATTGTTGATTCAAAAAATGTTCTATCTTATGACAAATGAATCAGTTAAATTGAACTGAAAAGAACAAATTTCACTGAATGTAAAAACAGTCCTTGCTTATTTTGAAAAAAATAAGGAAATCTACCTAAAAACACAAAAACAAATGTTTTTGTAAAAAAACTGGGCCAAGAAAAACTTTTGTTTGATTCCTACTGGGAAGTTGAAGTTTTTGAAAAATACTGTGACGAAATTCCAGGCGAACTCGTCACCTGCGGAACTCCAGGGTATTTATGTATAGAAAGAGAGAGAGA
>NW_021682076.1:1571-2179 GCF_001412515.2 Diachasma alloeum | reverse complement strand
CATTATACGTTTAAAGCCCTCGAGTACCTGCGGTGCCGACTTGTCCTCCAATGGTTCAACCCAGGCAAACTTGCTTAAAACGTCAATGACCATAAGTAAATATGAAATTCCATCATTGTATGTCTTTAGTGATCTCAACTCAACCAAATCAGCCTCCCATACATCATCAATGTTTGTCACTGTATAATGTAACCGTGGAAATTTACGTCTGATGGGTCTATGGAGAGTATAAGTATTCTGTGCGTTTAGCCAATTTTTTATTTTATTTTTTTCAATTTCATTCTTATATTCTGTGAGAATATTTCGTGCTCCCGTATAAGCCACAGGCTCTGGAGGATGAAAATAGGCCCCCGATAGTTTCTCTTCTTCTAAAATTGAAGCCATGATGAAAGTCCTGAGGTCTTTTTTTCTTTTTTGCCGTACGGAGAAAAAACTCGCACTCTTCTCTTCAAATTCCGATGAGTACGATGCACGAGCGAGCTGCGGGATGTACCACCCTCCTCTTCAAAGCTTTCGTCCTCCGAAATCTCAGGCTGTACTTTGGGCCTACTAGAGAGTATGTGCGGTACACGATGAAATTTAGGGTTACCCATAAACTCGCGAGGTGT
>NW_021682076.1:0-1327 GCF_001412515.2 Diachasma alloeum | reverse complement strand
CGGGGTCAGCCGCCGTCTGCACGGGAGATGACTTACTCTGTTCAGTATAGAATAAATAGCGTCTCAAAACGTCATTATACAATTTCCATTTCTCATGATCATCCTTGAGTGTTTTTGAATTCAAAATTTTCAATAATTGAGCATCTAATTGACTTGTATTAGTGCCAGGGGTTTGAGCTGATGGTTGAATCTCTTTAGCCAGCTCCGTTAGAACGTGATGAACGTCATGTGTAGAATTTTTCTTCAATTTTTCCACACTGTCTTCCGGCACAAGTATCATTTTTCGTGCATGTTCCATGATTATACAACAGCTGAAATGATTGCGCTAATGAGAGGCCCCAATAACATGGGCAGGAATGCGCCGCCTTTCTGATTGAGAATTTTTTTTTTGCTGGATAAACTGTCTTTTGTCTGCCAACGTTCTCAAGATTTTTTTATGTTTATACAATTTTGATTTTTCACAATTTTTCAATGGAATATTCCCATGTAATAAATTCAGAGCACACTCGCAAATACAACGAATCAAATCTTTATTGGCGTGTTGTATTAATGCTCGTCGTAGTCTCGGTGGGGCGTGGATCAGTGCGTGTAATAAGGCTGTATTTTTTTCTCCGAGCGACTTGCGAACACAGCCGCTTCCAGAGCGACTTGTCCTTGCCATTACACACGAACAACTGGTACACCACGTGATGAGCCTCCCCCTTTTATATTGTTTTCCTTACGTGGAACATAAACATAGCGATAGGGGTCGCTAGGGAATACACTGGTACGGAATCTGCAGTTTTCAGGAGTCGACTGTTTTAAATCAAGCAGCAAATATCCATGAGCCTGCGATGTCGCATCGAAATATGCCTCTTGTAAAAATTTTGGATCCTCAGGATATGTCTGACGAGCCAAATGGGCAATTTGTGCACGATCTCGAGGATTTTTGAGTACGACAATATAATTTGTATTCAATGAAATATCTCGCTGTCCTTTTTCTTGGTGGAATAAATTTTGAGATAGAAACATAACACTGAGATTTTTGTGATGACTGCCTTTTGTGAATAAGTCGACTATTACACCATTCGATGATTCACGCATCAAGTCGTCCACAACAACCAATTTTGGTTTAATATCATCAAAATCTCCGGATCTTGGTAAACCCTCTCGAAATTCGACAAAATTTTTGTCATAATCCGAATATCCATTCTGCCACTCAGCATAATAGAAAATCACTTTTTCAATCGGTATATCACACATTTCTTTAATTTCTTTCAAAAATCTTTTAACAAAAATTGTTTTCCCACAACCTGTAGGTCCACAAATCATGGCAGTGAAGGGATGT
>NW_021682075.1:28652-50513 GCF_001412515.2 Diachasma alloeum | reverse complement strand
TCCCACCACCCACTCGCGGCGCATCCTCAGACCCTTCCCAAAATGGTTGGGCCAGAACCGCCCCTATATATCTACTAAGATCCACCATTGAGACGGGTGGAATCACATAATTCGGGCCATCTTCAGGCACTGGCCACATATTTTCGCAGACTTTGGTAGAAAGGGAAACTTCTTGTGTATTGCTGAGANGGAATCACATAATTCGGGCCATCTTCAGGCACTGGCCACATATTTTCGCAGACTTTGGTAGAAAGGGAAACTTCTTGTGTATTGCTGAGAGAATGGGCCGCAAATCCAAACCATTGTGTCCCTTCTGACCAGGAATCCGCATCGGATTTGCATACCTATCACTTCGCGGCATTCTATGAAATGCAAAATTTTCAAATCCAATCCAAAATTATCCGGAAAATGAGGATTACTCCAATAAGTAACGTGAAAACTGCTTACCTCGATACAAGAGACAGGAAAAACTGATGATATTAAATCAATGAATTGATTCTTTTTGTTTTCTTTCCTCATTTGTTTGGTCATGATTAGGCGAACTCTCGATGATGATGACACAGTATAGCTCTCATAGAAGGCGAAAAGACACAAAAATTTTGAAGAAAATTTTTTTCCCGACGCATTGTTTCTCTTTTCCATCGTGACGCATCTCTTTTCTAACTCATATTCATCAAAGGTATGGATTGAAATATCAATTTCTCAATAAAAACAAGGCAGCTCTCCAAGAAGGCGTAAAAACACGAAAATTTAGGAAACAAAAATTTTCTCCGGTACACTGGCTGTCTCTCCTACGATCGAGTATTTTTTTTACATGCCAGTCGAATACCGGACGGCCCTAGAGTCGAAAAAAAATAAAAACTTAAAAATTCATCTAAATTTAGGTGTAGAAGCTTCTTCACGCTTATAGAATATTTTTTTCCTGAAAGTATGAACGAAAACGAAAATTTTCTTTTTTTATTTATTCGAATCGGATGCGCCATTCAAAAAATATGAATTTTTGAAAATTTAAAGTTTGGTAGTCATTATCTCAGAAACAAAAAATCATGAGACAATGAAATTTGGCAGGAATACTGTCTATATATAGTAGTTCGAAATGCGGCAATCAAATCATTTTTTCTAGACAAAAAAAAATCCGGGGTGACTGAATTGACATGGAATGTCCCTATACTAAATGAACAATACTATTGTGACGTATTGTCATTAATACGTCGGTTATTTGTTGAATACAATGTGACGTATTATGAATAATACGTTACATTAAATTTATAATATGGGACGATGAGAAAAGAAATATAATGTCTTTCTCATCGTGCAGGAGCAGAGCTCAGCACTCTCACGGTGCCATCTGAGTCCATCATCTCGGTAAAGAAGCTGTTTGACTGTTCCAGTTGTGTGTCAATGATGGCACTTAATTGGCTTAGTGTTTCGGGACCGTGAGACTGCTTGCTCTGCAATTTTCGATTTTGAGCATTTTACAAAGACTCTGGAATAGGGCAGAGTACGATCGGGAGTGAAGCTGGACGGTCATCCCAGCTCCTTTAAATATTAATAACGCGTTTACCGAACCCATCAATAACACTGTCGTGTATCGTAGTTAGTACTTGAGTTAAATATACCATACTTTTACCAGTTAATCGTGTATTTATCTTCGCTACAATACCTTCCAATCCCCTTATCATTCCCAACTTGAGTGAATCCCACGCGACAGTTAGCCGATTAACATAGGACTACGACGGCCCTAGGAAAAGGAAGGACTTATTTCTATTTGTGACTGGTCCCAGGGACTAGTCACCTGTTTGATCACCCAGGATTAATGCGGTGGGTGGTCTAAGTCAAAACGTCACATTGGCGCCCGACAGCTTTTGGGCACTTATTCGGAGAATATAATGCAAAAGCAGCAAATCAAGGAGTTAAAAGTGAAATTTATGTGATATCCAAACAACCAAGGATTACGTTGAAGGATCAGTGTTGAGCGGTATACGCGTGTATTAAGAAGAAGAGCCGACGGTCGAGGCAAAGAGACACGTCTCAGTTTGTGATAACAAACACACATAAAGTTTGAGTACCGAACACTTTTCACATTGTTGTACGAGAGTGAAAGAAGTGTCGAAGCGGAAAAATTGGATTTTTCCGAGTGACGACAACTTTACGGACCCAAAAGAGGACAACAGCAGTATGAAAAGCAGAGACAACTAGCAGAGAAGCAACGCGCGGAGACAACTCACCGGAAGCAGAGAGCCTATAGAAAGGGCATTACCAGCAGAACCGGAACGAGAACATGTACACCTGGCTTTTACTAGCCGTTTTGGGGTCTGTGTAAGTACAATAAAGTCTCAAAATTCCTCCTACGCCTTCACAACGATCCTTGACCAGTCGGACTAATCGACGCGACCGACGGAACGACGACTCGAGACCGTACCTCTCAAACTTAGAGCTAATTAAAATCGACATGGAGGGAGTGTCAAATGGGGTCAAAACGGGTGTCACGACGGACCCAGTAAACTCCACGGCATCGACGGCCACTCCACCAGTAGTATCGTGCACGGCGAGTACGACTACAACGTTTTCAATGCAAACATCTAGAATGAGCACAAGCTCGAGCTCGCCAATGCCAAGAAGTTTCCCCCAACCGTTCTCATTTACCTCCCAAACAGGAAATTTCGCAGGGCTCAAGAGACCAAATTTGGGGCTGGGGCAATCGGTCTCAGCCTACGGAATTAATTACGGGTTCAATAGACCAGATTTGGGGCTGGGGTAATGGGCCTCAGCCTACGGAATTAATTATGGGTTCAATAGACCAGATTTGGGGCTGGGGCAATCGGCCTCAGCCTACGGAATTAATTATGGGTTCAACAGTTCAGATTTGGGGTTGAGACAAAATAACCCAGCATTCGGCATGGGTTATGGGTTGGGAAGACCAAATTTAGGCGCGGGACAAACGTTTGGGGTGAGTTACGGACTTGGTAGGCCGGAAATGGGACTCGGAACCCCAATGTCAGGAACAGATTAGGGATTTGCTAGGACAGACTTCGATCTCGGAAGCGCAAGCGCAGCACCAGGAGCAAATGTGGGGGCCACAACCCCCAACGGCAATCCTGGGGGCGCAAACACAGGGCCAGAGTTCAACCCAGGTCTCGGAAGACAAAGTTATGGGTTAGGAATGGGCTATAACCCATGGGCAGATCACTCCTATGGAGATGATCAAAAAGTCGAAACGCGATCAGACCACTGCCAAGATATGAAGGTGGGGACGATGTAGAAAGATTTATCACGAGTCTGAATATGTCACGAAGACTCTTAAAACCGGGAGATGAATTTAATTTTTTACACCAATGTTTACCAAAATTCGGCCCCAAGGCAAGATTGGCAATGGAGAGCGCAATCGGAAGCATCAATTCACTAGATGACCTCGTCCTGAAACTTCGCCTTTCATTCGGGACTAGAGATAATTTGCGTCAAATTCTCGGAAAAATGTCACGACTCTATCAACAGTACAGAGAGTCGGTGACAGATTACGAAGCGCGTTTCAGAGCCCTCCAATTAAAGCCACAAAGTTGACTCGACACGGATCCGACGGCAGACTACGGGATCACCATAAAGGGGATTAAACTAAATATGAGGGAAGCATTCCTCGCAGGACTCAGAAAAGACATCAAAAACATGATGTTCCCTCTAGCCCCTGCCTCTTTTGATGATGCCGTCGGAATCGCGGTGACGATCGAGTCAAAACTCAAAGAAACCGATGATTTTGAGCAACTGAGAAGGTTGCACGCCAAAACAAAACAGTTTCAAGGGCAAAGAAACATTCGAGCAATGGAATCGATCGATGACGACGCCCTTGAGAATGATTTGAGGGCAATGCAGATTGAAGTTACGACGTCAAATAAATCCGACGGGCAGAAACACGGCATTCGTAATGATAGAGGCAAGCCAGCCTACAAGGGGGGAACACAACAGGTTGATAAGCGAGCGAAGAAACCCAACACCAATGATATCACTTGCGATAAGTGTTCGAAGCCCGGACATTTTGCACGGGATTGCAGAACCCCGGCCCATCTCATCGAGAGACGGCCCCCACGTGATGAAAAATCTAGCAAAGAGGAAGGGGAGACCAAGCAGAGCAAAACGACTCCTGCTGCAGGTCCCTCCCAAAATTTAAACTAGAAGTGAGTCCGGAGAAACTGCGCGATCTGAGACTCGGAGACATGGGCGAGTCAAATGCGCAGAATAAAAAGGTTATTTATAAAACCGCCCATGTGAATTTCCGCGTAATGGAAATACCCCCCACCCAAGTTCATTTCAAAGTTGACAAAATGAAGGGGAGGGAGGGTAAATTTTTCGTACACACGGGGTCTGATATAAATCTTGTAAGGTCAGATAAACTCAGCCCAAAAGTAACAATAAATCGCGGAGAGATAATAATCATAAAAGGAGTTACACCGGGGAAATTAAAGACAGTAGGGTACGTAACTCTGGACGTAGAGGGGATCGAGGATAAATTCCATGTCGTCGACTCGAGTTTTCCCCTTTCAGAAGATGGGATGCTGGGCAGACCATTCCTGAAAAGTAGGGCAGTCAAAATTAACTATGGGGAAGACACCTTGACGATAGGGGAGAGGGTACACACGTTCATAAACACGGAGTCAATTCCTCTTCCGGCTAGGACAGTTAAGCTCGTATACGTCAGAGTGGGTAAAGTCGACGCAGAAGTCGGTTACTTCCCGCGAAGGGACATCAAAAAAGGAGTGTACTTCGGGGAAGCGATAATGAAACCTAAGAAAGGTGTAGCTTTTTTGTACGTCTACAATACCCGGGAAACCGAAGAGCGATTTAAAGTTCCATATGTCGAACTCGAAGAGATAGAATCAATAGCGACAGACGCGGAAATTAAAGCCTTTTGTGGATCAGAGAGTTCGAATGATCAAGGGCAAACAGATAGGGCCGATAAGATAATTGAACGCCTCAGATTAGAGGGCCTAGATGAGGAAGAGCAAGAAGAGGCGAGAAACCTTGTCAGATATAACCCTTGGATATATAAACTGGATGAGGAAAAATTAAAACCAGTAAATATACCAGGGTATAAGATTAAATTGCAGGACGATGAACGGGTCGTCGTAAGACAATTTCGCTTGCTCTTCCACATCAGGGATAAATCCAAAGAANACCCTCTGACTCACCGTATAATTCCCCAGCGTGGATGGTACCGAAGAAACCAGGCCCCGACGGAGAAAAACGGTGGCGCACGGTAGTCGATTTCCGTAGGCTAAATGAAAAAATGGTCGCAGATGCGTACCCGTTATCGAACATAACGGACATTTTGGATCAATTAGAGGGGATGAGATACTTTTCAACATTCGATCTGGTGTCAGGTTTCCACCAGAACCCGTTAGCCCCCGAAAGCCGCCCCAAAATTGCATTTTCAACCCCAGCGGGACATTTCCACTACAGTAGGATTCTAATGGGAATCGCAAACGGTCCACTAGCCTTTCAAAGGTCAATGGACGTGTTCCTCTCAGGCTTACAGGGTGCAGGACTATTTGTATATATGGACGACATCGTAGTCTACGGGAAAACCCTTGAAGATCACAGGATAAAATATAAATCATTTGTCAATAGACTTCATAGAGGATNGACATTTTGGACCAATTAGGGGGGATGAGATACTTTTCAACGTTCGATCTGGTGTCAGGTTTTCACCAGATCCCATTAGCTCCCGAAAGCCGCCCCAAAACTGCATTTTCAACCCCAGCGGGACATTTCCACTACACCAGGATTCCAATGGGAATCGCAAACGGTCCACCAGCCTTTCAAAGGGCAATGGACGTAGTCCTTTCAGGCTTACAGGGTGCAGGACTATTTGTATATATGGACGACATCGTAGTCTACGGGAAAACCCTTGAAGATCACAGGATGAAATATAAATCATTTGTCGATAGACTCCATAAAGTACAAATGAGCCTGCAGCCCTCAAAATGCGAATTTTTAAGAGAAGAAGCGACCTTTCTAGGGCATTGCGTAAGCGAGGAAGGGATAAGACCCAATCAAAAAAGAATCGACCCCATTTTGAAATACCAAAGACCGAAAGATAAGAAAGGTATTAAACAATTCGTTGGTCTAGCAGGGTATTATCGGAAATTTATGGAAAATTTTGCGACAAAAGCGCGCCCTCGGGGGAAAGACAGAAAAACGCGTTTCAATTAATAACGCGAGAAATAACGTCATACCCAATATTGGGACACCCAGATTTTTCTCGGCCATTTGTTGTCACGACAGACGCATCAGATTACGCAGTGGAAGCAATTCTTAGCCAAGGCAAAATAGGCGAAGACTTGCCCATTAGCTATGCGTCACGAGTGATGACACAACCCGAGAAAAACTACACGACAACGAAAAAAGAACTGCTAGCGATTATTTTTCCGGTAAGACAATTTCGACCATATATTTATGGTCGAAAATTCACGCTCGTAACCGACCATCAGCCGCTCGTATGGCTGAGATCCACTAAAGATCCGGGAGCTCAACTGCGTCGCTGGGCGAACGAACTACAAGAATACGATTATGAGATTAAATATAAACCGAGAAAAATGAACTTAAACGCCGATGCCCTATCTCGTAATCCGATACCCAAAGTAGAGAAAGAAAGAAACGTGGCCGTAATCAGCGGAATGAATCCACAGATATGGGACGTACAATGCGGGGATGCGATATGGTACACCACCATGCCAAGCGGCGAGCGAGTAAGCCCATGCGTCGTTGAAGCAATGTGGCCAGATAACAAGGTACATGTCATGCGAGGAGCAAGACCAGACATTGCCCGCGGCGAAAATGTCGTGCCCGTAAACAACCCTCCGCCGGACTGGGATCCGACTCAAGTAGCAATAGATCCATCGGATAATTACCCAGACATGGATGTCGGCGACCTAGTATGGTACAAAAATGTCTCGCCATTTCGAACGGTGGGTCCTCACGTAATTACAGCAATATTATCTCCCGACGTAATTAAAATTAGAACGGGGAACGCCGTCATACATGTACCCAAATGTCGAGTTGTGTCGGTAGATCAGGAACCGCAAGAGATAGCGGCGGCTAATAGGCGACCTCCGAGGATATCCGAAAGTAACCTAGAGGTTCCGAAGAATCCACTGCCGAAAAGAAAACGAGGACGCCCCCGAAAAGCCCACGCCAAACCATCTAGCAAAGAATCAAGGGAAGAAGAGGTAGAACACGTCTCTAAGAGACCAAAAAGAAATACCCAATCTACACCACCACAATATAGAGAACCATACTCGGAATACGAGGTTTCCGAGTCTGAAAGCGAGGCTAGCGGAAGCCTGTTCGACCCCACCCAACAAACCCTATTTCCTTCAGACGACGAAGAAATGCCCCAACTCGATCCAAGGGCGACAGCGGCATCAGCTGATGCAGGTAATGACCTACAGAACGTAGAAAAAAGGGGGGTCGACACAGCGAAAGAAACAAGTGGGAACGATGATAACGGCCAGTGTGACGTACCACCAAATGACGTCAACCCTGATCAATGGGACCCACCGAGCGAATCCTATAACAGTGAGGGAGAAGACTCCTCACCACCGGACGATGATCCGCAAGAACAATACTTCTCAGAAGAAGAAGGCAATGAAAATATAGAGTACAGTAAGACACACGTGACTGAGGAAAAGGAAAATTTCGCCTTTTTCCTCTCAGCTGACTGTAAACTCGATAATGCATGTCTGAGAGTCCTTGTAGAGAAGAATTGGGTGAGAAGAGAACACCTGACGGCAGCACCACGAAAAATGGAAGATGTAATCAGATTGGAAAAAGCACACAAAACTAGCCTTGGGCTAGTAATCAAAGATGACACCGAGGGAGAAGTGCTTGAAGAAAACATAAGGACAGTCATTAACAATTTCCTAGAAGTATTAACCACGGAAAATATAGAAAAAGTCCATATGGTCCACGATTCTGACAGCCTAACCGAGAGGGCAAGAAAATTTATTCGAATCCGCCTAACAGAAGGATTGAGAGGATCAAACAAGCGAGTTCTCTTGTGCGCTCGCCTGCTTGAAGTACCTACGGCGGAGGATCGTATTACAATCGTGGAGGAAAAGCATACGTCAGCGATAGGACACGAGGGCATCACGAAAACCTTGTATGCAGTAAGCCTTCAATACTATTGGAAAAACATGGCTGAAACTGTCAAAGATTACGTAAATTTTTGCCAGATATGCCAAAGAAAGAAACTCGTGAGAGAGAAGACGCGACACCCGATGATCATTACAGACACACCGACGGAGGCATTCGAAAAAGTGTCCATGGATATTTACGAACCCTGCGGGAAGAGTGATAAAGGTTACGCGTACCTACTCATCATGCAGGACTGCTTAACGAAATATGCCCTTGCCGTACCGTTAAGACGCAAAAGAGCGGAAGACGTAGCGCGCGCCCTTACACGGAGACTAATTTGTACTTTCGGCGCGCTCCAGGCACTCTTATCGGACAGAGGCANGCCCCAGGCACTCTTGTCGGATAGAGGCACGAATTTTACGAGCGCGATAACGGCGGAATTTTGCAAATTATTTAAAATACGCCAATGCCTTACAACCGCATACCACCCCCAATCTAACGGATCCCTAGAGCGGAGTCATCACGTCCTAACCGAATTTTTAAAGACCCAAATCGGAGATAGCGGTGATTGGGATAGGTGGATAGATATGGCGATGTTTGCATATAATGCCAGCGTACACGAAAGCACCGGCTACACACCTCATGAGTTAGTTTTCGGGGTTAAACCACGATTCCCGTTAGCAAGATCACTCGAGGGGATAGGGGGTAAGCCGTATCGAATACTATTCGAAGAACTCACAGACGGGTTGAGAAGAGTACGCGATAAAGCTCGAATAAACTTAATAAAGTCAAAAGAGAAATCGAAAAAATATTACGACAAGAAAGTGAAAGAAACCAATTTCGAAATAGGAGATCACGTTTGGCTCCTCAAAGAACCAAAAACCGGAAAAAGAGACGATGATTGGAAAGGTCCATATCGTATTTTAGAATTGCTCGAAAACATTAACGTGAAAATTCAAACCGAAAAAGGGATTAGGAAAGTTCATCGCGATAAATTAAAGAAAGCACGACTCCGGGGAGTGGAACATGCGCCGGAAAATCCAGAATCCGACCCCCCACCCGAGACATTAAATCAGTAAAATGAAAGGGAAACTATGAAAGGGGAAAATTATAAAAAAAAAAGAGGATTATAGATAAATAAATAAACAGTTTCGCTCAACCTTTAAATTTTGTCTATAATTCTTTTCTCTCTCTTACAAACAAAAGGAACAGAGAAATCCGTTGAAAAATAAAAAATAGAATAAAGACGGAAAAACCCTTTTCCATAATAAGAAGGAAGGAAATAACCAAGAAGTTAATTTCCCCTTTATTCTTGAAAAATACAAAGAAAAGAGAAATGGACCTACAGAGAGCATCACCGCGTACATACTCGAAGTACTCGTACCAAGTAAGGGCGTCAACGATCTCGTCACCAAGCGTAGGATCCCCGATTAGATATCTTAAATATTCAAGAGGGTCACCCCCATATTGAAACATACGGGGAGCCTACAAATAAAAAAGGAAAATAGTGATAAAGAAAAGCGAATAATTCTGGAATAAGAACGGTCCAAACAAAGTCATAATAACAAAAGAAAAATGACCCTTACCACCGGACAAGGGGCCTCAAGAAAAAGTCTTGACAGGCAGAAATCGGCCGAAAGCCATATCTTTAGATTCTTCAAACGTTGTGCAGCACGAGCCTGAGCAGTGCCGAGAATCTCGCGGGCCCGATCCCAACAAGAGTCAAAAAGAAGCTCGTAGAGGGTACTTGTTCGTGGATCCGATAGCACCGGAACCTGGTAATGCCGCTCCAAGGCAAGGGTAAGCCAAGTATCGGCCAGTTCTTGAATCGCAGCCCCCGGATAAGGCTAGAGAAAAAAAAACGAACATAATAAATAAAAGCAAGCCACCCTTGAAACAAAATAAAAATAATCTTTTTCAAATAATCAACTTACCGGGCTAAGAACCTCAGGAGAAACATCCATCCCGCGACGCGTAGGTGCATCACACCAACATGGGGTATCGGTCACCCGACAAGCATACCGTTGATCGTCGAAAAGGTCAGAAAACCCAAGCCCAAAATAATTGTTCGTGAATATATAAGGCAAGCTACGGGCCCAGCGATACTCCACGATTTCCCAGGGGGTGGCTGGATGAATGATCTCTGGCACCCACCGACGAGCGAGGGTGACAAGAACCGGACCGCGTCGGACGAGGAAATTCACGAAAAGAACAACCTCCATCAGCTCTTCGAGCACTTGTACGCGGGGGTCATCCTCCGAAAGAGGCATTGAAGAGACGGGGGGCCACAATAAAAGAAACAATCACGAAAAGTAACTTCACCCTCAGCAGGCAAAGAATAACTGACATCTCGGGATGTACAGCGAAACGGCGAAACGATGGTTAGAAAATTTTTTTTTGCAACGTTGCTCGGCGAAAACCGAGAAGGAAGAACCTAACACCGGACCAAGGGTGAAGGCAATTACGTCACTGCCCTCTCATATGAGGGAAGGAAGGGACGAAATTGAAAAGAAAAAGGGAGGGAAAGAAAATGGAACTCCCTTATTAGAATTTTTTTAATTTCATTTCATGCAAAAAGAAAATATAAAAACCTGCCCAGCATCCACATAGGCGTGGTATAAAAATAAGGCACTATGAGAGGTAGACAAACGGTCCTTCAAATCGCAACATAAAACAGCAACTCTGAAAACAAATGAAAATAATCAGTTTTCCATCTATATGAATCATATGAGGGAGAAGAAAAGAACCCCTGCATATGAGAGATATTGGAGGAAGAAAACAAATACTAACCAATCAGTCGAAAAATCCGGGGGGGGGGGAGAAAGCGAAACCCTGGCCGTTCTCGCTCTGCGCCTGGTACAGCCAAGGTACACCGAGCGATTCCTCGACCCTTTAGGCCGACCAGCACCTGACCTTACTCCACCTCGCCCCCGTTTGGCTGTTCCAACCCTAATGACACTCTGCAAGGGTCGAGGAGCAGCCTCAGAGCCAACAATTCCACCCTGAGCCTCGTTGGACGTACCGGGGCCAGCCTCAAAGGATACACCGGGACTCATCCTCAAGGGACTCATCCTGGAGAGCTACGAGAGACTCGTCAGTGACGTCAGGGAGCTCATCCTCAGTGGGAGGGTGATGCTCGGGCAACGGCCCGATGGCAGCATCCCGATGCACCGAAAGGTCATCGTATAGGGAGGACACATTCCCCGACCGTGGACATACAGGAGCGAACTATTCCCTCCATGACCGAAGTCAAAGCCCCTGCATGCCCCACAACAGGTGGACAATGGATGAGAAGCCAATTACGGATGGCACTGTCCAGATGAGTCACAGCAACCTGGCCTGGGCGATACAGACGAGATCGCCTAGCCGACTGACATCGACCATTGAGCACCGAAGGCTTAACAACCCTTTTGCTGATCCCATAACCACCTGTAAAAGGAAAATTTTCTTTTAATCAAAAAAAAAAAAAACAGAAGAAAAGGAGAGAGAAATAAAATACTCACTGAAATCATTGGAGGAAATCCCACTCGAATGATCCGACCAATTTAGGAATGGCCCAATGATCTTTCCAACTCTACCCTAGCCAGGGGCAAATTCACCCACTAAAAAAGCATAATAATAATAGAATTAAATAGTTGAAAAACTTGGAAAGTCAGAGAAAAAAAAATATAAATATATAAATAAATGAAAAAAGGGGATACAAACCAAATTTACACTGCGGAAAACCCCACAGATAGTCACCCTCAAAAGCAAATGGGTAATTATAGGCGCCTCCGACGCCCACATGCGCAGCAGAAAGGGGTTCCTCGATAGAAACGGGGGCAAAATAAGGCACCTCACCTTCCCCCTCCGTAACACGACAAACCCCCACATCAGGAGAGCCCTAGAAAAAAAAACAATAACAAATGATTTTTTTTTCCCCTCTTGCACTCTCCTCCATAACCACAGCATAGAAATAGAATTCACTACACAACTCACCGATGCCACACTCCTACACTTCAACAAAGTTTTCCGCATTATTACGCCAGGTCTCTCCTCTAAAGAACACCCACAACACAATTTTCCAATGCTCTTATGCTCTCCTCTAAATAAATACCCAAAACACTAGTTATCACACACGAAATACACCGTGCAGACACGGAAGCAAGAGTGAGGTGTGAAGTGGAGCACAAAGAAGCGGGCAGCATGGCCTTATCTTTGCTATAGCTTCACGCGCGATTGTAAGCGGGAATTCCAACGCGCGCTCCACCCGTTGCTAGGCAACAAGAAAAGGCCGGTAAAGCAGTAAAATACGAATCCGTTACCATAGGCCAAATAAACGATAATCTCAATTACAAAACTAGAGATAATCAGGGAACCCCACCCGAAATAATTTAAACCCGAAAATTATTCCATATTCTCTATTAAATAGAAGTAGGTAAACACATAATAGAAACAATTAGAAGAATAATTTCATTGTAAATAGTAAAGAGAGATAATCTGCGCACGCATCTCAGTTCCGGCTCCATTAGTCCAAACATCAGGGCAATAGCGATGGAGCCGCGGAAGGGGAGCAGGGGAGAGCACGCAAATATACACCACCATGCGCCCCACGACAAGGTGACTGCACAACACAGCATCGATGCGACACGCGCGGCCACAGCTGATGCAAGCGACGTATACGCCAGTCACACCCAAGCGGCGAGTGGGAATAATACGGCAACGTCTGCCGAGCGCGGGAATCAGGGTGGGGGAACGTTTAAATTTGAACATAAGTAAATCTTACCGTTCTCCCAATAATATTCTTATTTTCAGTTGATTCCTCAAAAACAATTAAAAATTCAACTGGAAATAAGAAGGGGAGTGAATGGTGAGAAACAATTTGCATAAATACATAGAAAAACACAATATTTTATGGTATTTCAGGCTCACAGAGAGCCCAGAAACGCCGGGTGTAGAGATAACACACATCGAAGACGAAAACGGAATGTTATCCACAAAACATGCGGACTTACGCATATACCACACCGTATGTAAAATGGCCACACACGTCCATCTAACAGAATTCCTGAATAAGAGACAAACCTTCATGGCCCAATGGTTTGGGATGAACCGAATATGTAAGGAAATAGGAACCAACTGCACCTTTAAGGCACAGTTAACCCAGGCCATGAAGAGAATGGAAGGATTGGGCGAAACCAACCAACATATGCAGGATTTACTGTTAGATGAGAACGAACGAGAAAAACGCGCAGTCCTTGGGTTTGTAGGGAACATAAACAAAATACTTTTCGGTACAATGGACGAGGACGACGCGGAATACTACGACGAATGTATCCAAAAATTGCAAAACACAAGTAGCGAAACCTTGGCCCTTCTGGCAAACCAAACGCACATTATTAAATCAGAATTCCAATCCATTAGATCAAATCTTAGACATATTAATGATACGATCATGATAGTAGAAACACAAATCCGAAGTGTCGCCAATAAACTAACCCAAGAAATCGACAAAATAAAGCAAATCGAAAGAATGGAGAGCGTTCTTGCAATTTTCGATACAGAACTAAGCGAGTATGAAGTAGACACTCAGATACTGATAAACGCCATATTACTCACGAAGCGAGGTCAATTACACCCGTCAATAATGTCACCGCAGAACATTATTAAAGCAGGAGCGGAAGTGATTAGGAACAATCGAGGAATAGAGTTTCCAACCCCCCTAGAAAATTCATATATCACTGAATTACTCAAACTCTCAGACCTTACAGCGTATCTCCATAAGAAAAAGGTCGTTTTTGACTTAACAATACCCTTAGTAGAACTAACGAGATACGCAATATATAAATATACGATTTTACCCATGAAACTTAGCAACAATACAACGCCAATGGTCGTATTTATAACACCGACTCATCCCTACACAGCAATCTCAGAACAAGTCAATACATTCTTTAAATTAGGGAACGACGATGTAGACCGATACAAAAGAGAATCCAAGGAACTCTTATGGAAAAATACGCGTCCGATCTATGAAGTAAATAATAATAAGGATTGTGAAGTACAAATGATTACCAATCCGAAGTTCAAAGGCTCTGAGATATGCGATATACGGGTGAAACCCATGACACAAACGTATTGGACACAAATCGATAATTCAAATTCATGGGTTTTCTCAGTCGTAACGGAAAACGAATTGAGAGTAAGTTGCACAAGACGAGAACCGACTACCGTCAGCATCTCAGGGATAGGGAAAATCACACCCGCCACAGAGTGTGAGGCCCGATCACGCGAAGTAACCCTCATTCCGTTCTCCGAAATAACATCAGATATCGAGACGGGCTTTCCGAGTCGAGCCATGGTAGATATCCCCAACTTAATAAACGAAACGTTACGCAAGGCCGGGGAAACGAACCTGACAGAAATATTTGACGACGAAATATTTTCCCAGACAATACAAGCGGGACCAAACGACGAAGACAGCATGAGAAAAGACAGTTTATGACTGCAAGTCATTATAAATAAGGCAAAAGCCTTAAGTAAACAGAAATTAGCCGACAGACGATTAAAAAGGGTAGACAACGGACTAGGACTGGCGGGAATTACCGTGGGTACGTTGGAAACAATCGGCGTAATCATGTGGAAATTCTCATTATGGTCAAGGATCGCCATGTTGTGTCGGGGAATTGAGAGAGTTTCAGATCCGAGAAACAGAGCACGGACCTTCCACAGACGGTCGACTAGGACACCCTCTCCAGAAAAAAGTCCACCAAGACATTCGACCGATCAGGATAGACGAACAGTTGAAAGTCCAGTAACAACGTTGGTCAGAGAGACAAGACCTGTCTCCACAGCCACCATCACCGAGATCATCGAACCAGAAAGACCTTCGGGAGCCGTCAACCGAACATACTCCACAGATACCTTGGCCTCCATGGGAGAACTACAGTTAGTTCCGCATAACCAAGCAGTCCGATTCCAACAACACCAGGGACATATACCCAAACCCTACCCAGCTCGAGCCATTCCTCAGGGATGGGAGATGATCGAGCCATATTGGGGTGAGCAAATGGTTGCTCCCCGATACCCAACACGGAGACACATGGGCGGGTGGTAATCCAACCCATCCAAACCCAGATGATCCAAACCCAGAAGGAAGTCCACGACCAGAACCAGACACACAGGTTCATTTTGAACTATTATATGGAGTCACTGCTCTCATTCAAACGACCCTGTATCATAATGTAAGATCTTTTGTAAGGGTTCGGTCGATAGGGCTAGGATAAGTCTATGTGAAAAATGAAGTAATTAAGTCGGTGCAACCTATTTGCACTATAGCACAGTTGTGCATTGCTCAGAAAGCAGGGATTTTTTTTGGCCCATATGACAGGGAAGTTGATAGCCCATCAGGCATAAGTAGGCCCATCAGGCGAAGACTTGAGGAAAAGTCTTCAACGATATTGTTACTGTTGTATCCTAAGGGATAACAACAGTTTTATCAGGGGAGTGTGACGTTTTGGGATCGACCAATACGTCGATTTAGTAATTAATAATATGAAAGGATCATATTATCACTGGATGAGAGGAAAGAGAAACATGATTTCTCCATCCTGCCATCCAGATATTAGTCAGCTATACCATGGTGTCTTTAAGACACCATGGTCAGCAGTCACACGGTTTTCGCAAGTCCAGTTCAAGTGAGCCGAACTGTTTGACTGTGTAGGTTTCTATCAAATGAAGGCACGGAACCGTGTTAGTGAAGAAGACCGTGGGATTGCTTAAATAAGCATTTTGGGGCTTTGACGAGCTTGGGAGGGTCCCCTGGACTTCCCCAAGAGACAGAGTACGATCGGGAGTGAAGCTGGACGGTCATCCCAGCTCCTTCAAATATTAATAACGTGTTTACCAAACCCATCAATAACACTGTCGTGTATCGTAGTTAGTAGTTGAGTTAAATATACCATACTTTTACCAGTTAATCGTGTATTTATCTTCGCTACAATACCTTCCAATTCCCTTATCATTCCCAACTTGAATGAATCCCACGCGACAGTTAGCCGGTCAACATAGGGTACGACGGCCCTAGGAAAGGAAAGCTTATTTCTATTTGTGACTAGTCCCAGGGACTAGTCACATGTTAGATCACCCAGGATTAATGCGGTGGGTGATCTAACTGAAAACGTCACACTATCATGTTAGAATTTTTTTCGTCAGATGGCGCAATACCATGCCGGTTGGAAGGAAAAAGGTGACACCAGAAGAGGGATGACCTAATACTGCGGGTTCGTCGTAAACAGTCAAGGACTACAGGTCGACCCTGAGAAAACATCGGCAGTTGTGGATTTTCCCGTGCCGAAGAATCTAAAACAGATTCGTCGTTTTCTAGAAATGGCAACCTGGTATAGACGATTCATACCAGAGTTTGCAACCGTCGCTCAACCGCTCACACTTCTGACCAAGAAGAATCAGCCATGGTTGTAGAATGAAGAACGGCAAGAGGCCTTCAAAGCACTGAAAAGGCACTTAACGTCGGCTCCGACTTTTGCTTGTCCCGATTTTTCACTGCCGTTTACCCAGCAAATAGACGCAAGCAGTGTGGGACTAGGTGCAGTACTTACGCATGTACAAGATGGATAAGAGCGAGTGATAGCTTATGCTAGCCGCTCATTGACAGGCCCTGAAACAAAATACACAGTGACTGAGCAGGAACGTTTAGCGGTTGTGTGGGCAATTATGAAGTTCCGCTGTCACTTGGAGGGTTACCCCTTTATAGTGATAACGGTCCACAGCGGCTTACGGTGGCTCCATAATATGAAAGATCCAGCTGGAAGGCTAGGGAGATGGAACCTCCGCTTGTTAGAGTATGATTACAAAATCATATACTGGAAGGGCGCCCTTCACCACGTGCTTGACGCTTTATCACGTGCACCGGAAGGAGCGATTGATTTACTCACGATGGCCGTGGACTCCGAAGACCAATGGTATGTCCGCCGCTGTCGAGGAGTAGAAAGAGTTCCCGAGAAATATCCCTCGTGGAAGGTCTCGGAAGGGTTGTTGTACCGCCACAGGCCGAAAACAATTGCCTCAGTAGACAACCAAGATATCAACAAGTGGACGTTACTTCTCCCTCGAGAGATGAGAGGTGACGCCATACAGGAGTGCCACGATCTACCGCAGGCGGGACACCAATGTGTAGATAAAATCTGCCAACGCTTGGCCAATCAATATTATTGGCCCGCGATGTTTGAGGATGTGATGACGTACGTTAATTCGTGTCACGAAGGTCAGCGCTGCAAAGTGCAAAAACAAGCCCCCATAGGCCAGATGGGACCTCGCGCAATCGAGAAACCATGGGTCCCTTCACGCGTAGTAAAGCAGGATACCAATATATCTTAGTCATCCAAGACTTCTTCACGAAGTGCTTAGAAATTCGACCGTTCCGAAAAGCAACTGGTGCGACGATACAGAAAGCATTGGAGGAAACCATCATTTATCGATGGGGAACTCCAAGAAAATTGCTGACCGATAATGGAACCGAGTTCGTGAATAAGGACTTGAAGGTACTTCAACCAACATGAAGCACCGAACAACGCCACCGTATCACCCGCAAGCGAACCCCACTGAAAGCACTCGTGATTGGGAGTGTCATTTGGGTGCATTTCGTTTTGCATACAACACAGTTCAACACAGTCCCCTGAAAGCAACCCCGGCTTCCATAAATCTCGGTCGAAGCCAGAGCCAGCGAATTCGCTGAGCCAAAAGTTGGAGGGAGATGTTGAAGAAACTCCGACAGAGGTGTCGGAGTTTCTTCAATTCGGAGTTTCTTCAACGCATGAAGCGCCATAACACCCTCGATTGGCCTTTAGACATGCATTAGCCGAAGCTAATGATCGACAGGCACAAAGTTATAACTTGCGCCGAAGAAAAGGTGAATTCGAGGTCGGCGAACTAGTCCTATTTCGCAACTACGAGCTGTCGAATGCTGCAAAGCATCCTTCAGCGTCCTTGAACAAACCGTTTAATGGACCTTTCGTGGTGACTAAGAAACACACCAGGAACTTTTACCAGATTTCTGATATGACGGCTCGTAATACCAAAGGCACCGATGTAGTGGACATGAAACACTATAGGGAGGCTTTAGAGGACCCCTTTTTTTTACCATGTTTTTATTATGAGTCACAACGTTATTTATATATATACAGTATCTACATTTATAAAAACTAGTCTAAAAAAAATTTATGTGTGTTATTTTGTTTCTTAGAGCAAACTTTGGTCGAAACTAGTTAACTCTCGAGTTTGAATAATATCTGGCTTTATATTGTATTTGCTATGAGTTATTGGTGTTCCTTGTACGATTAATTCGTTTACTTTATATTTAGATTTGTATTGAGCTTTAAAAAAAAGGGGTGAAGTGTTGGCACTTCATGTTTGCCTTTATGTGACAGTAAAAAAAAGCGCTTCTTGCTTTGGAGGACTCCTCGACTGAAGAGTCGGGAGACGGAGAATAGATACTCCTGGAGCGTTTTGACTTGAAACATCTAGGTTTCGGGTGAAACCTCTCTTGAGGAGGGAGGTATGTAACAAGATTTTCTCGTTACGGGTTGAAATATCCTTAAATAGTCAACTGAGCTCTTTAAATTATTATAAGAGAGACAGGAAGAGATATCTAGAGGTGGCTGACAGAGCCGCGGTTTTGGGTGGAACCGCGACCCCTGGAAGTCTAGAGGACGTTTCTAGACTTTCACTATTTTAGGACTCGCCCAGCTGTGTTTGGGGGAAAGTGGCCTGACGTACAGGGGTTCAAACTGGGCGATTCTAAAGGCTGTGTCAGGGTAGACTAGGGGCCAACGTAGCCAGGTGAAAGGAATGGTACCTCCGTGATCCCGTCGGGTTGATTGGTATGATAGGGTAACGGAATAACCAATCTTCGCCGAGATATCCAGACTAAGAGGCAAGGCCCTAGTGAGATTCCGAGTTAGTCGAACGCGGACGCTCAAGCGGGGAAGTCGAAAGGTTTTCTCCGAAGTATATAATGGTATTGGCTTGAAATATGGCCAGCGCATGATGGGCGAATAGCTCAGCGTTGCCAGGTGCATAGCTGATGGTAGCGAACGTAGGGGAATGCTCCTGCATTCCCCACAATCGAAAAAAAGAGTTATTTCGGAATTCTTAGTGATGATTTTGTTGTTTCCGGCGTTATCTAGTCTCGGCGGAACGAATTGAGGTGTATTGGCTCATGGGCCTGTAGTAGAGTAATCCTCCTATCGGCCCGACCATACGTCAACATTTTTAGTACTACCCGGAGGCAGTGATGCACAATGACCGAAGCGGTAACTGGTAGTTGAGAGGGTGGGTGGTCGTAGCGTGGGTAACGCAGTTCCACCCTGGTCAGATCAGCGTCTCAACGTCTCAGGCTCTGAGGAGTCCAGGCTGAGTCACAGATAATTCTAGAACTCTCCTCAGTAGAAATATTCGGGAGAAGGACGCATGCTGGAGGAGTCGAAAGATGCCCCAGAATAGATGTGAATAAACTTTACTCGGAAAATTAGGCTGCAAGACCTAATACACGGCTTGCAAAGGCTCGTGACGATGTAATGGAAATACTCCTGGTGGACCTCGCCCAGTCTACCGTGTCACACTGATGCTAGCTGGGCAACCTGTTGTCCAGCCACAAAAGCCCTTCGACGTACGACAACCCTGAAATAATAAATAAGTCGAGCGCCAGGTCGTTATTACCAGAACGACCACTGGAAAGAAACGAGCAGCCAAAAACAAAATTTCCAGAATAATCCCAAGCTTCGAAACGGTCTCCTGCTAACTCCGACCGAAGAACGGCGTGAAGGTCACTGGTGAAGCTTAGATTAAAGTATGACTAGGTATTGACCGAATGAATAAATTTCACTCAAGATTGCGGGGGAAAAATCACAATATTTAATCAGACTTAGATGACCCGATACAAATAAAACAAATCAATTTCTTTGATAAACCCCCTTTGGTTGTTTCGATCGATCAACGATCATGAGGCTTCGATAGTTACTGATTCTACAATTGTCCAAGGAATAAAAAATTCTGATAGGAAAATAAGGACGTAAGATACTTACTCAATTTAGTCAAAAGTCAAGTATAAACAATGTCAAAGAGAAAAATGAAAAAAAATCAGAATCAAAATATTGTCAACGATAATCATGTAGATTGAACAATACTGAACGATCGAAACTCAAGAATTCGTCTACGTGACAAGTAAAGCTGGCTGTCCGAAACAAATACGAAAACTCAAGACAACGGGCCAGCGAAACGAAGCAAGGTCACGAGACACAAAAGACCCACGTCCAATGTCCTTCACTGAATATTAACCGACAGCGAGAGTGTTCGTCTAACACAAATTCATTTAGATGCAACACTAACTAATTTTCCAAGCATCGTTTCAAAAATAAAATATTCATAAAATAATTGTCACTCGCAACATGAAACCCGAGAGCCCGAAACTCTACGAAATGACTCAATGTCGCAAGACAACCGAAATTGAATGATCAAACACAATAATTCCAAATACGCACGAGAGAGAGACAAAAGAGACCCACTAATCAATTACTGATCAGAGGACTAGGACTCTATCTGGCAATTATTTCAAAACTCTAAAAGTCCTATGGGACTAAGATGCACAGAACATCTATTCAAAACTCTAAAATTGGCCAGAGTCCTACTCACGACAAATTCACACAGATGCGTCATACAGAGTTGTAGCCATCCCGCTCACCCAGCAGTCCACCTCGATGTCTCCGGAAAACGTCTCCAAAAACTCCTCGAATCCGAGTCCTCGGGACCTTCCTCCAGACAAATCCACTCGGGGCTTCCTCCACAGGTTTATTTCTCCTTCCAGAGCGCCTTCAGGCTCCCCAAAACTCCGAAATTAACGCAATCGAACTCCACAAATTGATCAAACACAACGTATGGCGAAACCACCAAACGGGAAGTGAGGTTCGTTTTCCCAGCGACACCACGCTGGACCGTGAAAACGCGGCAACGATGCTCATTGGCTGCTCGTTCCGTTCACTCCTCCAATCAGTTTCCAAACAACTAGACTCTGTCGCTCACATGGCCGAACCAAGTCCGTCGGCGCATGCGCAGTGACTTCTCAGACGTTATTTAATAAAAAACAATTTATCCCAGAGTATCAAATAAATCCAAATGTCCTCTGACGNCTGATAGGAAAATAAGGACGTAAGATACTTACTCAATTTAGTCAAAAGTCAAGTATAAACAATGTCAAAGAGAAAAATGAAAAAAAATCAGAATCAAAATATTGTCAACGATAATCATGTAGATTGAACAATACTGAACGATCGAAACTCAAGAATTCGTCTACGTGACAAGTAAANCCTCTGGCAATCCGAAGACCCATGAGGCTCTCATCACGAACTCGAAGTGTCGCGAAGTCCCTCGACGATTCCCGGAGACGTTGCCACCTCAGTCCCACGATGTAGGCGCCAGATTCGATTCAAACAATACAGAAGGCAATACAAAACAAAATAATTAACAAAATATACTGAACCTCGTGANTCACTCGCAACATGAAACCCGAGAGCCCGAAACTCTACGAAATGACTCAATGTCGCAAGACAACCGAAATTGAATGATCAAACACAATAATTCCAAATACGCACGAGAGAGAGACAAAAGAGACCCACTAATCAATTACTGATCAGAGGACTAGGACTCTATCTGGCAATTATTTCAAAACTCTAAAAGTCCTAT
>NW_021682075.1:4419-28642 GCF_001412515.2 Diachasma alloeum | reverse complement strand
ACACCACGCTGGACCGTGAAAACGCGGCAACGATGCTCATTGGCTGCTCGTTCCGTTCACTCCTCCAATCAGTTTCCAAACAACTAGACTCTGTCGCTCACATGGCCGAACCAAGTCCGTCGGCGCATGCGCAGTGACTTCTCAGACGTTATTTAATAAAAAACAATTTATCCCAGAGTATCAAATAAATCCAAATGTCCTCTGACGTCCTTCCAAATCATTCTCCAGACCATTCTGTCCCCAAAGGACGATTCAACTCAACCTCCTTCTGATCTTGGTGAAATTCTTCACTTCCCCTTCCACATTGAACCAGCCGGGCTCCTACGTCACGTTTCCCCTAGAGTTGCCCGAGAGCTGGCGACCTCTGGCAATCCGAAGACCCATGAGGCTCTCATCACGAACTCGAAGTGTCGCGAAGTCCCTCGACGATTCCCGGAGACGTTGCCACCTCAGTCCCACGATGTAGGCGCCAGATTCGATTCAAACAATACAGAAGGCAATACAAAACAAAATAATTAACAAAATATACTGAACCTCGTGACTCTCGTGACTCTCGCTGTCGGTTGGTGACTTCCCGTCTGGTGATTTTTAAATTAGAAACCCACACGCGAAACGGTCGAATGAAGAAATGCTATTTGTGACGGAAAATAATACGTCACAGTTCATGTAGATAAAATGTATGTTAAATGTTTGTCTGATAAAATGACTGGTGGAGTTATATTAGGGTATATTTTATTGTCAGTTGTTTCAGAGACAGGTGATTCGACAGGGGCGCTCGATTGAACTTCCTGGGGTGATTTCGTTTCTGTGGTGTTTTTCTCCAAATCTTCCTCGCAAAAACTTTTTGTGAAGTGCAATAAAAATTTGGTCAATGAGTCCCAAACAGCACCCAGGAGTCAAAAGCGCCATCCAAAGAGTCGATGAAGTGCATATCCGTGAATGAATGTGTCCACGAACTTAATTATTTTGCCGACCACGAATAAACCAATTAACCCAGCGCTGAATGTTCCAAAACCAGTTAATCATCCCCATACCTTAGTTGAAACCTTCTCGGAGATTTTATCAATTGAGTTTTTTTCAAAGAAATTAGAGAATTCAACTCCTGGACTATATACTGCTTCTGCCATTGCCCCTCATGCAATGGTATCTAGAACAGCGGGTTGTTCTTCAGGGAACATCAAATGATCTTGTAATTTTTCTAAATCCTTGGAGGAATAAATTTTGGAGGTCGCGGGATTTTCAAGGTTTTTGTATCTCCAATTGGGTTTCGTTAACGGTTCTAATTTAGGTGGAGGCATTACTGGCGTTGGTAGCGGGTTCATTTCAATCCACGTTCCTTCAATGTAATACTTTGGGGCGATGAAAGCATTGCAGTCACCTCAGGGCTTTTCTTCAAAAGTATGCGTGTATGGGGTGTGATGAAAAGTTTCATTGTTCACCATCACAGGTAGATGACCGAAACAGGTAGAAAGGCGCGCGACCACGACAGGGATAGGTTGGCATTTGACGATATGAATGACTGCCCCTGCGATGTTTGCCATGTAACCGGGTGATTGCATAATTTGGAGAGCGAATTCTGCTGGTTGAGTGTGAGCGATTAACAACAAGTTTTCAACAACCCTTTTTTCCAACTCGCATTTTTGAGTAAGAATATCAAATATAATTTTTTCATTTGTTTGCCAAAATGCTTTTCCACGTAGATGAATTTACTATTGACGTATGACATGAGGTCAAGATTTTCCACAGCGATTGGAGTTTCTGCTTCTCCCATGTTTAGCTTTTTTACTTCGAGGATGAATAATTTCGGGTGCTCCGTGTGGATTAACATGTAACCGCAGGAGTCTTTTACAACCCCTTTTTGGGACAAATCGAACGTAATTTCGCTGCTTTCCACTGAGTAGACTTCTTCGACATCTTTGTTGAAGGTAGTGTTATCGTAAACACGTTGTGCAGGTCCTTCGTAAAGTACACCATACTCCTCTAACGAACACTGTCTGTTTCGGGCGGAGTTCCAGAAGGTAGTACGATCTTCACTATCTATGCATCTATTTTTCGGGAGATCACCTTATCTACTTCAATATTAACTGTAGTGTAATAATCTGGTAGTGTAAACTTGAATTTTGCTTGAACGACGACGGTATTCCAGGATCCGTAGTTATCGTTGGAATTTCCATCTTCGCACGTTCCATCTCATTGCACAGTGCGCGAGTCCGAGGAACAAGGAATCTCCACAACGATACTTCAAATCTGTATGCATGTCATAGCACACGTCAGAAATTACATCTAGCAGGTGTTCAGCGTATCCATTATAAACGATAGACTTGTGAGACCAGTGACCACAATTGAAGATTACCCGGTCGAGAAATACTCGGCAGAGTTCAACATGTACATTATCAAATCGGGATAATTGAAGCAATTTCACATAGGTTTCAGTTATTATTGGTTTCCGAAGCTGAATGTTGCATGGTTTCACGTCCAGCAATGATATTGAAATTAAGATTGTACTGTGTGTACCATAATCGTATGCGACGAATCCATGAATTATTGAGATGAAAGGAGAAAAAAACAGAATCGTTATTCTGCGCATCTGAAACAAAGAGAGAATTTTCCTTTGTCAAGAATCGTTTGAGTCTAACATATTCCCCTTGGTTTTGAGTGTGCGCTAAATATTGTTTATAGTGTTTTTTTTATTCCTAGTGTTATTTATATAATTGTTTCATATTGGTGATCATCATTTAAGGCTGAATGAGCACAAACTTCATCATAAGTATGACCAGATGAATCATCCCGTCCCTGGCGTTGCGTATTACTACAAACGTGTGGGGGAGCAGTGAGCCATACCCCCATTCTAAAGGCTCGATTCAAGACACAACTGTGTTTCCCTTAGCGCTCGATTCCGTGAAAAGGGCATTGTCTTTCTATGTAAGGCCAGGCCTCGTTTGCAGGTACTACCGTTACAGCATTGACTACTTTACAGGACATAATTCTTTCCAAATACGTTCTACTACTTGAGTTTACTAGGTATATTTATGACAGTACGTGACTTTTTGGCGGCGGACTTTTTGGCGCCCCGAGAAAATACTAAATTTGGGTGTTTTTTAACATCATTCGGGTGTGTGGCGCGAAAAAGTCCGGCGCCAAAACGACGAGTTTGCGGAGGAATTGCTCCCCTTTGGATTTCGCTGTCGCCATCCTCCCAGTCAATTCCGTGTATTGAACGACTTCTTTCCCTATTTTGCTTCAAAATCTCTCTGGGTAGATCCTCGACAGGTCGAAGCGATTTAATCATCCAATTGGAATGAGTGGAATTTCCTACGCCGACCATGGCGATTTCATTAGGGAAACGCTGATTATTTTTATCATGTTGGATTTGCATGTCGATCACATATTTTCTTTTTCCTGTCGAGATGGGGGTCAGTCATGAGTGAATCAACACGTCGCTTTTTAGTTATTTATGGCTACCGATATACCAGTAGGCGTTCAAAGGAGGTAGGTAACAGATACATGCTTGGGGATTAACTGTTGAGTTTCAATGGGTCCATTTCACTTCTGATATGGGTATCGTAACAAAGAGGAGGCAGAAGTTAGGAGATACAGACTCGTTTTCTTCCTTCTATCAACATTCGACAATAACAGCATAGCTCTAATTGTTCTGAGCATTGACCGCAAGTAACTATATGTTTACAAGGTGTGAAGAGAATTTGAAGAATTTGCACATAGCATCTTCTTCGTTTTCTACTCGCGTAGGTGTCTCTATGGGAGATCCTGCGGGAGCGATTACTGGGATATTCGCGACTATAGTTGATGTTGGTTGGGCCCTTAGCCTCACGGGTTGGAAATTTCCACCATTCTCGTTGGTGGGTACACTGGTGCGAGAATTTCCACAGCCTTTACTGATGGCGGGGGTTCAAGCGATCGTCTAATTAGTTGACTGAGAGCCTGGTCGGTGCAGTATATAGTTCTATATGAATATTTCCAACGCACCGTATTGGATACTTTGATCATTGAAAGATTCGTTCCAATGGGTACCTTACCGCAAGGTCTATTCTGAATGAATCCACATTGTGAGTTAACCTTTTGATGAATAGTTCATGGGTTATCTCCTTCTATACATCGACATAGTTTTTTGTCACAAGAAAAACAGGCCACGAAATCTCGGGTGCCCGTATAATAAAATCCAGCTTCAGCTAACGTTGCGGGGGTAAGCATAAGATTGCGGCTGTTATAAGGCCAGGTATTATAGCTTTCAATGCGTAATTGTTCCTCTCTAAATTCCATATTTCATTTTTTCCAAGTTCTGGAAATTCGATTCGTAAAGGTTGTAAGGAGATTTTCTTGTTATGGGTTGAAATCCCCTTAAAAAATATGTGAACTCTTATCTTAGTGAAGAGAGACAGTTAGTGATATCTAGAGGCGGCTGAAAAAAGCCGGGACTAGATGAACTGAGCGACAAACCGATGAAAGACCTAAGGCATAGCGGTTATGGGTGAAACCGCGACCCCTGGAGGTCTGGAGGACGTTACTAGACTATCGCTATTTTGGAATTCGCCCAGCATGTGCTAGGGGAAAAGGGGCCGACGTACAGGCTGTCCAACTGGGCGATTCCATAGGCTATGTCAGAGTAGACTAGGGACCAACGGCCAGGTGAGAGGACTGGTGCCCCCGGGATCCCGTCGGGTTGATTGGTGGGGATAGGGTAACGGAATGACCTATCGTCGCTGAGATATCCAGACTAGGGGGAGAAGGCCCTAGTAAGATTCTGAGTTAGTCGAACGCGGACGCTCGAGCGGGGAAGTCGAAAGGATTTCTCCGAGATATACTGTGGTGTTGGCTTGAAAGATGGCCACAGGAATGGTGGAGGAATAGCTCAGCGCAGCCAGGTGCATAACTGATGGTAGCGAACGTAGGGGGATGCTCCTGCATCCCCCATCAACGGAAAAAAGAGTTATTTCGGAACTCTCAGTGACGACTTTGTTGTTTCCGATGTGGGTGGTCGTGAAGTGGGTAACAGTGTTCCACTTTGGTCGGATCAGCCTCTCGGCGTCCCAGGCTCTGAGGAGTCCTGGCTGATTCGCAATTAACTCTGAAACACTCCCGAGTCGAAATACTCGGAAAGAGAAAGCCTACTGAGAGAGTGAAAAATCCTCCAGGACCAGTGTAAATTCAATTTGCATGGATGATTAGGCCGTGAGGCTTAATTTCCAGCCTGAAATAGAGGTTGGTGACGTTTGGCATAGGATTTTCCTGGTGGACCTCGCCCACTCTACCGTGTCACACTGATGCTAGCTGGGCAACCCTTTGCCCGGCCACAGAAGTCCGCTGAGTGGATGAGTTTGCCTCAGAGGCCGGTTTTCGTCGAACCTCCCGTGAAGGTTCGGCTGGTGCCTGATTATTGAGCGATAGAGACGGCATAAAAAGTAGTTTGGATTTTTCCTGGGTGAACAACCCTGGAAAATATCCTTACACGGTTTTAGAACGTGAATTAGAGTATTATATACGCGGGTACTAGAAGCATGCTTAGGGGGACGGTGCAAGTTGTTACCCAATTCAAAGGGGGCATATCCCTTATTACTTGTGTTGTTAAAAATCCGTTTAACTATTTCTGGATTAATTGCACTATGTCGCTAGTGCGATATGACTTGGTAACATTATTCAGATTTGTTTGATTATAGGAGACGTTAGACATGTTTCACTAAAGATAGCGTCGCCTCGCTGACATTGGATTCAATTATAGCCACATTTTTACGAAAGAATTCCCTTTCTTCACCATCTACTAGTACTTCTTCCATAAATTTGTTCCGAAAATCTCGATTTAGCGTTACACAAGGGTATTTTACACAATTTTTGCTGATTTTATCCAAGCAGTATAAACTTGCATCATTTGTCAACCATTCCATAATTAATTTGCACAGTGCGATATCCTCCGAGACGAAAATATCGATAATCATACGAGGTGCTCACCCATTAGTATGTCCAAAGTTTTCGCAGAAAGAGGTCCACAGTCTCTCGAAAGGGAGATAGTACTTTTATCGTAGATGATCCATGGTGTCCTTCCTGGTAAATTCTTCAGTTTCTTCGATATTGTGTTCATATCTCAAGTGTAAATGAAAATCGTGAAGGACATAAAATGTCTCATAATCAAGCTTGTCACATTTAAAATATCCTTCAAACCAAACGTCAATGAATAAAATCCATGGCCATGGTAGTGGGAAAAAATACATTCTTTGTTATTCAATAATAATTCCCATTTCTTAGGATTGGTCAATTTTTTCCCGAAGTATCTCTTTGCCGGATGAAGATGGCAGAAAACACTTATTTCATAGAGGGCTTAATGTATATTATTTCCTTTGTATCTCTGTTCTGCCCCGTCTTCTATATAGTCAATATAATCATAAGTCATAGCGTACATATTTTCTTCTGGTAAGGAACCGTAAAGTTCTCTATACCAATAATTAATAAAAATAGTGTGACGTCTAGGTATATTCCGATCGATAGTTGGTGCAAATTTACGTATGTAATCCTCGCAACAGTGGTCGCATAACTGAGTCCAAATTCAATTGTTTCTTTGCTACTTGCGTATGACTGTAACATTTTCTTACAATCGATATCTCCAATATTATTCCAAACTATATTATTCAAAAAGTATAGACCCTTTTCAGCGAGATTTGCATCTCTCTCATCAATCATTGCCTCGAGCATGTCATCCAACCAGTTGAATACCGTGCTACTCATCTGCCACATAAAGAAGGTCACATGGTTTTCGAGTGGTTTCGGAAGCTTTAATTTGTCAATTGATGATTCGAATTTTTGGGTTGCCTTTTGCCGTTGAGTTTGTTTTAATATATCACATTCATCTATGGTTGAGATAAATCCGTCAAAGATGTTTGCGAAATCATTAGCCATGCCTGTCAATCTTCATTGCCGTGCAACAGTTTTTACGGTTTCCATATGTTTGAGTGATAGGTTTTCAAAAATCTGAGGGTTGATAGGGAGCATTTCGTTAGTTGGGCTAGCGGCTTCCAGTCAAGTTCTGGAAATTCGATTCGTAGTAGCTTTAGAATACCGATTAAGACATTGTACGCGCAATTAGTAGAGGCATATTTAGGTAGGCGATGTAAAGGACACTTTTCTTCATTAATTGGTACTTCATCCATAAAGGGGATTCCTCCTGATATTCTACAGGTGCATTGTTGAGGAGCCATTTAATTGTTTCCATGGTAGTAGACTACATTAACTCAGTTTTTTTTTACCATCTTTCTTAACATCCAAAGATTCTTCTTGGGTTAATTCATTTTCTAATTTTTTTCGTTTATAAAAAATCTTGTGATAAGACTTTTCAACGACTGTATGTATTCTGAACGGATGACCTTGCGTGCCAATGGTACAGTTATTTTTCATATATGGAATATGCTGCAACTTCTCTGACAAATTTTCTTGTGAACGTGGAGTCGCTCAATTGAATATTGATGACTAAAATCCTGGGTTCCATAGACTACCAAAAATGCGCAATATTTTTTTTGTGGTGAAGGAAAAAAGATCTCTGATTTTGATGGATCCCCATAATACTATCGCAATACGGGCAGTAATGGTGAGTAGAGAGATAGGAGTCCATGCAGTAGACAAATGAAACATAGAGGCAGCATCCGATTATAGCGAGAAGAATAGTGTATAAGTGAGTTTTCGTGGTTGGTCTCTTCTAAATGACGGTTGTGACATAAAAATTGCAAGTTTCGCAAAACTTCCACATAGGTTCCGGTCCGTACGGAGTACTTATCTGGTTGATGCTAGAAGTATATGGGTGATTCTCTACAAATTGTGATTTTTCACCTTGCACATTTTGCAAAATCTGAACACGTCTGCAGAGTAATTTTTTTTACATTTCTATATGTCATAATGGTCCAGAAGTATAGCCCTAGCACCACTCTACTACAACTTCCAAAGATTTAGAATAATAGAGTGTTACCGATTTTTACTGCCACGGTGGTGACCAAACTTGACAAGTCTTCGTATTTCAATCAAGAAATTTAATTTTTAGATAATAGAACAAGTTTATTGATTTATTTGACATCTTTCGAGTATTATATATTCATTTGCGCAGATCACTTTGGTTTTTTTTCAACAATCAATTCTGCCACAGTACATTTGTATTCAGCGGTTATTGATGACTCACTTGGGTGTTACTCTGAGTTTGCACCATTTAAACACCTAAAAGATTTTTCTAAATACCTTTGTGATGATACAACTTCACTCCCACACGTTTATGTATGATACATATAACACGGTTGTGACTACCACGGTTGTGACATTCTGTGTTAAAACCTAATCGCACTTCGAGCCCGCTATGAATTCAAAGCTCTCTGAAGACGATGAGTTTCAGGCAATGGAATGTTCCTTTTTTAATGAAAAAAATCAGCTAAGAAATTATTGGACATGTAACAAACATGAGACCACGGTAGTGACAGAATAATTTGTGCCTTATGTTTTTCATCTCTCGAGTAGTCTTTCTTCGACGTGCACATGTGTCTGTTAATTTTTACTGGTGTAAATACTGGGCCTTATCCCTTCATTACAGACTTTTGGTGCGTGCGTCATCCGCAAACATCGGAAATGGCGTGACCACAGTTGAATTCAGATTTTTTTAAATAGTGCTATAATTGTGGGACAAACTTTTTGATCGTCCTGGTGTGAGTAAAACTGTTATTCCTCTGAAAATTGCTCATGAAAGTATACTTAGTCACATCTTCTATTATCTATGTTCAGCAAATTTTTTTTAACTGCTTATTTACTCGGTTTCATTGACAAAATCTCGAATTTGATAAAAAAAAAAAAAGGGACATGCTACGGTAGTGACATTTAGGCTGGTTTCAGTTCTCTAAAACTAAATAAATGGTCAGGTAATGGCATCTTCTTTATGGAAACGGTGAAATGTCTCCCGACATTCGCAGAAATTTGGTTATTATTTCATCATTTTGAGATTGGACATTTGAAGGACAAGAAAATAACAATTTGTAGATAATGACCCATATGTAAGCGCAGCTGGAGCCCTCGGTTGTTGTAGTGCGCCTGGGTTGGTTTGTGTACTTTGCTCCTCGTGATTCATTTCTTCTGTTTTCTGTGTGAAATGATGGCAGTTGTATTCATAACCACTTAGATGCGCTTTTCCTACAGGATCATGTCTTTTCTTTTACGAAAAGTTAGTAAAATAGATTGCAAGGGCCACCAGGTAGTGGTGAAACAAATTATAACTTTATTTTCCGAGAAGCCTGCGGAGCGTGGGGCAGTCTGAGTTAAAGCGAAAGTGTTCAATATGCAAGGTGAATCCGGATATTTTTTCACGTGGGAATTCGATCCCACAATAATAGCAGACATATGTTCCTTTAGTTGCGCGATAATAAAATCCTGCCTTTATGGCGGATGTGATAGACTGTCGGGGCATTGATGAGTTTTCATAGGTGGATTCTGGAGGTTGCTTTTTATTAAGATGGCGATGTAAGAGCCGTCCCATGTAGTAGATTAAAAGTTGAATGAAGAGATGGATGTGATTCTAATATTTTCAGTTTTTCGACCCTGGAAATTCCGGGATCTAAACCGCATAGAAATCTTTCAACGTCTTTCTCTATTTTTCCATCGTCCAGTATTGTAGGTCTCAAAGTTGATGACCTGAAAGGTCGAAAAAATTTACTCCTAGAACTGGAGATAACGGAGGGGAAACAGGAATGGGCAGGGGTGATAGAACATCCGTGGTCATCGGAGGTGAGTTAAATGTGTGGGTGGTAACTGACGATGGTCGTCCCCTCTGTCGTGAAGTCAATTCAGGGACTAGTTCTGTTGACAGTGGTGGTTTCTGTAGGATTTGGGTCAGCGAAAACGTTGATTTAAAATCAATTAAAGGAAATTCTGGGTTAACAATTTCATGTCGGCTAATAGAATTATCCCGAGGTCGCCAAAGACCAATCTTGATTCCGCAACAGTAACACTGTACGATATCATCCTGTCCTGTGTGGAAAAATTCTACTTTCGACAAGATTTCAGGGTTGGTTTCCCTATAATGCCACATAAAAAATGATAGATCCCGAAAACTTTCCTCAGAAAATTGTGGAAATGTCAATTGATCTGGTTTTCGGTCATTTCTCTTGAACCTTGGCTTAGCCATCCTCAGATCACGGGGTATACTAATGGCTCTACTACTCAACAGGTATTGTTTAATTTTTACTACGTTATTTCTTGCACATGCTGTTTTCATCCTTGTTGAATTTTGATGATCGTAACATTGTCCATTCATCATACACACCGAATCAATGTGTGGTGTTATGTCAGGAGAAATTATTAGCGGCGGAGGACTAGCCTTTTAATCCTTTTTAGAACGATCCGTGTCCGTAACCAAGGTTTTTCCTTTGGTTATCATGGTAAGTCTCTTCTTTCCGTTTGACAAGGCATATATATTGATACTCATTCGAAAGCTTATTAAATAAGCTACAAATTGACACCCGGTTTATTAGATTCTATGCATTTTTCATTATGTTATGAGAGTTTTAGGCGAAAATTGAAATTTTATGTATTTTCCTCAAATTCAACTTCGGTGGAATTTTTTTATAATGTGGGGTGAAATGAACGGGAATATCCATATATCATTTTTAAGGGAATTTTTCGCCGTTCACAATGAGATATTTTGAATTCGTTTCGATGGAATTTCCATCGAGTAATTGAAGATCATTTCCATTTTGAACCCGATGTTCACACTCTAAAATTCGCATTCTTCGTCAGTTATCAAGTCTTTAAACTTGACAGGTGGAGTATATCATATATATATATGGGGGGATGCCCATATATGGGGGGCATATATGGAATATGCCCATATATGGTGATGTTCGTATATGGAGGGTGCCTATATATATGGGCGGTGCCCATATATGAGGGGGCGCCCATATATGAGCGGTGTCCATATATGGGGGGGTGCTTATATATATGGGGTGGTGCCCATATGTAGGGGGTGCCTATATATGGGGGTGGCCATTTAGGGGGGGTGCCTATATATGGGGGGGAATTATGCGTTTGTGGCCTCTTATGGTAAAGTATGTATAGAGCTATCGGAAAACCCCGGTCACACCCACTCGGTCACACCGGGAGGGGGGAGCGAGCGAAGCGAGCGGGGGGGGNGCCCCCCCCCGGGGTTGGCCAGCGGAGCGAGCAGGGGGCGTTTTCAATTCCAATCCGATGGATTGAGTGTTATAAGGGATTGAATGTCAAATTTTGTATGTCACGTTTTTAAAATTGTCGATTACTCAATCCCCCTTAGAACAATCCGTGACCGTAACGTTGATCTTTTTCCTGGTTCTGTCGCTAATTCCGAGCCCCCTCTTCAAAGAACGCTATATATTTTGTACTCATTAGAAAGCTCATTAAATGAGCTTCAAATTGATATGTAGATCATTTGATTATTATTATTTTTCATTGAGTTAGGCAACTTTCAGTCAAAAATTGTGTTTTCGTGTTTTTAACTAAAAAATTCAATTTCTGAAGGATTTTTCTCTCCTTCCAACCTAAATCTATCGTAAAATGGATAAATCATCTTGAAGTGCATCATTCCCTCTTTAGATTGTGATGTATGGAAGGGAATTTGGTAGAATTTTGATGGAGTTATTACTCATTGTTTCTCTTCCGAACGTTATGTCAAACCCTGAAATTCGGCATTTTCATCCATTATCGGATCTTTAGACTTGAATAATTTGGCTTTATAATATAGCAGATCTCGTTGAGATCTTCAAAATGGTGCTTTATTTTTGTTATTCCATCGACTTAATCAATTGTGATGAGTCATTATTTGTCTCGAAATTTGCATGTCAGAAATTGAAAAATCCCAGTTTTTCAGCCTTTCGTGTTAAATTACCATTTTTGGACGTAGAAACTAGCTGAATTGTTGAATTATTCGAAAAGGTCATTGAATAAGCTTCAGATTGAGAGGTGAATCGTTTTATCTCGACCATTTTTCGCGAAGTTATAAAAGTTTTAGGCAAGAACTTATTTTTCTGTTTTTCTTGAAAATTCAAGTTTGGCGGATTTTTTCTATCCCTCCAATTCACATGCATGAAAATATCGATATATCATTCGAAAGAGCTTTATTTGTTCTTGAAATTGCGAGGTGTCGCATGTAATTTGGTTCAATTTTGATCGAGATATTGAACATTGTTTCTCTTTTGAGCGTTATGTCACACCCTGAAATTCGGTCTTCTCATCCACTCTTGGAACATTGTACCTGACAAATGAGGCTTTTCCGTATACCAATCTGAAGTTCTCAATGAGATCTTCGAAATAACACCTTATTTTCTTTACTTCATCAAACTGATACATTGTTATGGGTCATTATGTCTCGAATTTTGCATGTCACAAATTGACAATGTCTTAGTTTTTTTCAGCGTAATTGTCGAAAGTTGTATCTACTTCGAATACTTTGTCACAACGGAAAATTTGCATCACTGACGACGGGCTATTCAAAACTCTCAAAAGTATGTGGAAAAAGTGAAAACTGACAAATTTTTTTTTTCACCGGGGGCCAAATTGTCAGATCTTGGATTTTTCTAAGGGAAAAGTCGACTTTCGGCAAAACCGAATTTTTTAGCCGGGTGAACGTTGATTCCGATGATTTGAGTAATGGGCTATTCAAAACTCTCAAAAGTATGTGGAAAAAGTGAAAACTGACAAATTTTTTTTTTCACCGGGGGCCAAATTGTCAGATCTTGGATTTTTCTAAGGGAAAAGTCGACTTTCGGCAAAACCGAATTTTTTAGCCGGGTGAACGTTGATTCCGATGATTTGAGTAATGGGCTATTCAAAACTCTCAAAAGTATGTGGAAAAAGTGAAAACTGACAAATTTTTTTTTTCACCGGGGGCCAAATTGTCAGATCTTGGATTTTTCTAAGGGAAAAGTCGACTTTCGGCAAAACCGAATTTTTTAGCCGGGTGAACGTTGATTCCGATGATTTGAGTAATGGGCTATTCAAAACTCTCAAAAGTATGTGGAAAAAGTGAAAACTGAAAAAAAAAATTTTTCCACTGGGGGCGAACGTGTCAGATCTTGGATTTTTTCAGGGGGAACATTGTTTAGTAATATTATTTAGTAACATTACAGCTTCCAGGGAAGAAACTCAAAATTGTTAGAAGGGTAATCAAGTACAATCGATCCGGTCGATAAAATATCCGGAACTGAGTATGATCGATTGAAAAAGTATAGCATAAGCATCAATCACAAGCAGCCTAACTAGCGTGCACGCAGCGCGCGTCTCGCCTAGTTGTTCATTAAAAAGAAAGCTAAAATTATTACAATTTGAATTTACTTGGACGAGGCAAAATTTTATACTCTTACCTTTAAATAATAGGGAAAATTATCAAGTGAGTTTTGACTGGAATTTTTCGGTTGGGAAGAAACTTTATTATTAGGGAGAGGATTTAGTTGAAAAGATAATTGAAAATCAAGAGTTGAATTTTATTTGAATTGCGAATTTGGAGTCAATTAATTTACAAAAACAAAAGTATTTAAATCACAAAAATTTAACAATTGAATTATTTCGAATTTCTTTATCTCTGGAATGATCTGAAGGATCTAATTTTGGTCTTATGTCACAAATTTTTGTTGCTCACAGTCAAGTCTGCTTTTTACAGTTATATAGTTTATATGTAGATCCTTGGGTAAATCCAAGATTTCATCACCAGGAATTAGTCGAACTAAAAGCTATTATGGATACTTTCACGAATACATTTTCTACTCTTTAGATTTTTTAACCAGTTTTTACAGTTGAGTTTTAGAGTTTGAGTGAGACCTGTCCGCAACACTTCACAGTAATCGAATTTCTTAAACGTAAGAAGAGACACCACTCTCGATTAAAGGAACTTTATTCCCGAATAAAATCAATTGTTCGTTATTACTTTATAACTATTCCGGGTAACATCGACTTTCTACCGCTACGAACGGAAAGATTGAAAAACTGGATCGATTAAATGAACTACTTTTACCAGAATTGCTACTGATCCGCGGCTGCTTCAAGAGTGGTTAATTTCATTTTTCTGACATTTTTAAATGAATTTTGAAGGTCATTTGACACGTGGGGCTCCAACGAGTCAATTTTTAATTGGTGGAAAATGTCGTGTGACTTTTCCCACTCTTTTAATTGTCATTGGGAAAGTAGTTCATTCGGTCTTCGGGTTTTTCGATTTATTGTTTTCAATCATTCCACTTGTGTGCAAATTTTCAAGTTGCGAAATGGGGATGTGCTGATGAAGTATTTCATTACTCTTCCTCTCAATTCCATTATTTTTTGATTTATTGAGTACAGGTGATGAAAATGTTTTAACAATTATTTGGTTTTTATTTTTCATTACGTCTATTGGTGTCTTATTTTTAATTTTTAATTATATTTATTTCATAAAAAAAACTCTGGAATCATAATAGACATCATAATAGAATATCTTCGTTCAAAATTCTGAATCTTTGGTGTGGATGAGTTTTCAATAGTCTTCCTATTTGAGGATGATGAATAAATTATGTCAGCGTCAGGAGGGATGCACCACACCGATCCCCAGGGCCATTGACGAATCGTTCCTTTTACATACCATTCTATCCCGTGTTTTGATTGAGTAAGTAATTGGTTCGCTGTTCGCGTTTTTGAAGTCAAGTTTACCCAATCATAAGGAGGGTCAATTATAGCGTGGGTTTCAATGGATCCGTCCAAGTAACTCCATGCAATCTCTTTGGGTATTAAATTTCCAAAATCATCATCAAAACCTTGGACGTCTATGGCGATGCTTCTGTGCAGATAGATCTCGCCCACTATTCTGCAAGGGAAAATTGATCTTCCTGTTTTAACCAATTGAAGTGCTACTTATCTATGTATTTAATTTCAAATTTACATTTTCCGAAAGTAATCAGAAGAAAGTGGGAGATTAGAAGTTTATTAAAATTAATTTCCGATCTATCCTTGCGGTGCGAAAGCCATTTTTAAACGATTGGCGTGAACCACTTTTGTTTGGTTGGCTTTGATTTGAATTCTGATATTACCGTTGTACATGATGTGTTTTATTTGATAAGGCCCAACATAATAATCCTCCAATTTGCCTTTCCGATTTTCTTTCAAAAGGTAGGCCCAATGTCCAAGTTTGAATTGTTGCACGTTGATTTTCTTATCATAGTATTATTTGGATCTCTCTTTGGCCTAGTGTCAGCTTTATTCAAAATTTTAGAAGCATAAGAAATGGGTAAGTCATTTCCGACCTTCCCTTGGCTTAAGGCTGCTTTAATTGCATAATTGGAGGCATCCGTGGTTCCAATAAAAGGCTCATTAAAGTTGCGGTATTATAAGATCGATGCCTTTATAAGTTGGTCACGAAGAATTCCGAAGGCATTTTGTTGCTCTGCCTGCCATTCGAATGGCACACCATTTTTCAAGAGGTTCGTTAAATGGCGGGCGATTTTTGAAAAACTTTCAATAAACCGATGGTAATATCCCGCTAAGCCGAGAAATTGTTTTATATTCTTAGGATTTTTCGGCACGGGGAATTCTTTAACAGCTTTAATTTTATCCGGATTTGGGCACACTCTGTCTCGGCTAATTATCCGTCCCTAATAAGTGACTTCCTTTTTCAAAAATTCACATTTATGAGGTTGAAATTTTTGGTTTGCTTCTCGCAATCGTTCGACTAGTTTTATGAATTTTTTTCCATGTCCTTCTAGCGATTTTGAATAAATTACGATGTCGTTTAGGTAAATGAACATTTCCTGGCCTTGCAGTCCGGTTAATATTCGGTTCATCAACGTTTGGAATGTTGCTGGTGCATTTTTAAGTCCAAAAGGCATTCGATTATATTCGTAATGACCGTGGGGTGTAGAAAGGGCAGTCTTTTCTTCGTCTTTCGGCTCCATTGGTATCTGATGACACCCTGATGCTAGATCAAAAACTGAGAAATATCTATCGCCGCTTAATTGGTCAAGAATTTCCTTTATCTATGGTAATGGATATGCGTCGCCAATCGTTTTTTTTATTCAAAGTACGAAAGTCTATGACTAATTGCCAGCGCTGGTTTCCCTGTGAGTCTTTTTTCTTCGGGACTACCCACAATGGGGAGGTATAAGGGGACTTTGAGGTAGATATTATTTCGGAGTCCAGCATGTTGTCTACTCGTTTGTTTATTTCCATTTTGTGTATTGGTGGGAACCTATATTGTTTGATGGTTATTGGAGCAGAGTCAGTGGTCACAATTTTATGTGTCATAGCGTTAGTCGCCCCTAATGGCTCTTCCGGAATATGAAAAACATCTTGGGTAGCAGCTACCAGCGTATTTCCTCTTTTTCTTCGCTATTGAGATCGTTTAATCTGAGTAATCCTTTCAATTTTTCGAAATGTTCTAGAGGGTTAATACCGCTCGCGGTAAGATGGAATATGTTGTACGCCATTAGATTTCCATTCATTTCATCATAATCTTCCAAAACCACCGAGGGTTGTCTGTAAATTTTGAAAACTGAGTCTGTGTTGACTGCTTCTAAAAAGATACGACTATTGCACTTTGCGACTAATGCTTTTCCTATAAATACTTCATCTCCGAGAGGGAGTCTCGGGAGGCAGTCTGCCGGTGGGGAATTGTCCGCAACAGTTAGAAGTATACTTTTCTTACTTCTGACTGGAAGTATAATAATGTCTTGTGTTGAAAAGGGGATTTCGACATTTTTCAATTGCAATTTTCGGGTGACATAATTAATTTTTGGCTGATTGCGCTGCAAGAAAAGGCGCCCCAATGATCTCATCTTGTTGGGTTCCCAATTCATTCCCTACGACACGGAAAAGAGTTTTCTGTCCGAAAAGAGGTATAGTAACGGTCCCTTCGGTGAGTAAACCAGCGGAGGCTATTCCGCTTATTCTAATGGTTTTAGAAGTGTCTCCTATGTCTTCTGGTGCCAGGGCATTCCTCTTTATAAAATTTATTTCAGCACCCGTATCAATCATCAATGAAAAGGGAGTTTTTTGACTTGGTCTTCTCAACACGATTGTGGGAGTATTATATGCGTTGTTTATATTGTGTAAATAGCTATCTCTTGTATGGGTTGATTCGACACGGTGACGCAGTGGGCTGCCTTGTCCTCCGAACACGCGCCGGGCATCGAGGGGCGAGCCCCGTTTCCCGAACTCTGTTGTTGAGATTCTCTCTGTTGTTGTCCTCTAGCCTCTTGATATTTTCTTTTCCGATATTCTAGAATAGTATGTCCTTTATATTTACAATAAGCACACGTGGCTGACTTAGATGGTCCGTTTTTCTCCCAACAATATTCTTCGGTGTCCCCCTTTTTTATAGAATTTACCTAGTCTTTCTTCTTGAATTGCATTTATTCTAACGTTTTCTCATTTTTTAGACGGGTGTTTATTTTTCTGAGTATTATTTGTCTCAGATGGGGGCCAATAAGTTGCGGAAGTATTGCCATGTAATTCGTCGCATGCTTGTTTCTCCTTTTCAGCGACGATTGCCTCATGTATTGTGATATCTAAGGTTAAACATTTAACAGGATTTACTTTAATACCGTATTTCAAACTGCGAATGAAGCAACGAATTGGTTCTTGTTCTATATCCATCTTGAAACTTCTCTAGAAGCCACCATTTCTTGAATATGCATTAAAAATACTAAGCATCAATTGACGGGCTCTGTTTTCGTATACCACTGCCGGTTCATGTATTTCCTGTATTAAACGACCAAGTTTACCCTGCAATTGTACTAGGGATTCGATAGGGGCGAATAAATTTTGAAGGAAGGTGATTTACTCATTTACCGAGTGAAATTGTCTGCCTTGAATAGAATTTTGGCAGGCCCGCGTAATTTATTTCTAACTAATTTGGCCAAACTTGACTCCATATTTGAATCTACCATATTCTTTGCTTCGTCGCATCCTTCAGAAAATTCTTTAAAAGAGGAGGGATGGGATCTCCTTCAAATTCTGGGATGGCCGAAAGTGCGTCTTGTAGGGTAACGGTAGTTCCTTGTACGATAACATAGGGAATTGAGGCTAGACCAGGTGGATGAAACAGCCCGCGTCTTGACGAGTCAGGAAAACCGGTTCCTAGGTGGTCTTTCAATAAGGGACCAGTGAATCGGGGACAATATGATTGCTGCTTCCCCATAGCATTTGAGGGGGCGTATCCACGATTAAAATTAAATGAAGGAGGAGCCTTGTTGCTACTATGATCGGGTAGCTCCCGATTGTGGCTGGATTTCGAGAATAAGGGAGTGAGGAAATTCCAGTTAATTGGAGTTTGGGAATAATTACTTGTTGATGGAATAAACTGGGTGTCATTATGATTTAGAATCCCTTTTTTATTATTGTCTCCATAGTCAATGGGAGTTGGTATATCTTGAAACGTAATCGATTTTAACTTCGCATCGAGATTTTGAAGTGTGCCGACCTAGTCAATTAACTATTCGTTGTAACAGTAGGTGCTTGGGACATAACGAGTATGTTTCCCTGAAAATTATTAGAACGATCCAGCTGGTTAGAGTTTTCTACCTAGTTCAAATTCGTATTATGTATGTTTTTTGTACGACAATCTTGTATTTGTGATGGAAATTTTGTTTTTAATTGTTTACAAACTTCCAAAAAGATGCCAAACTGAGGAAGTTTGGCAATGGCAGTAGGTTTAGTACTAAGAAATTTGCGATTTTAATTGTTCGAGAGGAACGTCTGTATGTTCCTGAAGACGTTTTACAAAAGATTTATTCTTCAATAGCCACCGCGGGTCAAGAGTAATCTGCAACCCTCTTAATTTTTTCGGAACTACCCCTGAGCTAGAGATGGGGGTTGTTCCTGAGGTTACCGTTGTGACTAAAGTGGGTGTGCCCTCGACTGTAGTAACGGATAATATTGGGGAACCTGGGGTGGACACTATGATATCCGTATCCGCCACTTGTTCTTCTCTCGGGAATGTTCCATTGTCGATATCGAAATCAATTGGATCTAAGGGTTGGAAGTGAATATCTCCGTCGCTAAGTGATCTTTCACTACCCCTAACTTATAAAGCACTGGGCGGTGCATTAAATTTTTCATCACTATTCGCTTTCGGATGATTATCCCCAGCATGTCTGACAACCATTTTCCCGTTTTATAACAATCGAGTCCCTGTTCGGGCGCCCAAATTATGTTGCGGATACTTCGTTATTTCATGACGTGAAATAATAAATGAAAATTGACTCTTCGAGTCGATCTGACCGTAACTATTCACAACAGAAGTGACCGAGAAAGGGAAACGAATCATTCAAATATAATTGGTTGGGTTCTGATTGTGTGGCAGCAAACACTACAGTGTAGAATGGTTATCATACAGAGGAGTTAGCACTAAGAAAGAGACTTTCGAATGCCGTTTACTGAATTTATTATATTATAGCGCAGACTGTTAGATACATGGGATCCAAGAAGAAACAGGGAGTATGTAAGGGGAGTATTTGTTATGCCGCAGATTTGGTCAATTGCGTTATTGTTTAATATGTGGACATATAGCATTGTCAGCGTGACACTTGCCAGCTGAACTGGATTATGCTGACCAAGTGATGAAATGTAAACAATCAATGTATTATTTAAGAGACGATTGGGCCTGCACAGAACAGACCTGAATTGGACTCCGACGCGTACAAAAGTCGTAAACTCTTTGTAATCAGTCAGATGACACAGTAATTATAATCATGTAATAAATTCTCATATTTAAATACCGATAAACCATTGGTGGGATTTATCCCTTTAAGCCTAGAACCTACTAAAATTATAAGTACCCCCCACGCTGGGTACAACATTTGGTGGCAGCGGTGTTCGGCTACAATAATAAGGTATTTAAATTTTCACGTCGACGTACTGAGTGACGTCCGCATTAAATTCTGAAATCTACGTACGGAGCGACGTACTATTGAAACCAAGTCTACGTAGGGAACGACGTTGCATTTTTTCGGGTGTCACTGACCAACGGTACAATGGTCAGGGAACACGTGTCAGCAAATAGCTCAACGGCCGATGGACTTCGGATTGCAGGGTTTCAGTGGGTCAACTTGAGGATACCATTGATATACCTGGGCTACTCGGAGAAGCAAGCATTCAACGAACTACTTGGAGGAGTAGATATCGCGGCTACTTGGAGGAGTAAGCATTGAACAAGCTACTTGGATTAGTAGGCAATATTGCAGGTTTTAGGTGGGTCATTGTAACGTGACTCGGGGATACCTGGGCTACTTGGAGCAGTGGATAGTAAATAACGGCAAAGGCTAATGAGTTTTGAGGGTAGATCTGGACACGTAAGTCGAGATAATTTTCCATTACGTAGATCAAACTCGATGGACTCAGTGGTGCCAGGAGCCGGAGAGGAACTTGCGGGAATATTGCAAGAAGTTACCTTCAGAGCAAGGCGGAATTTGACAGATTGGGATTAGTCTGGGGAAAATATACCACGAGTAAGGCAGCAACGGATGGCAGATGCACTTGGTGATTTTGGAGTGAATCTGCGGAGACATTATTCATTTAATTCGGACGATAGTTTATCCGACGTAGATATGAATTCACCTCACGGTTTGAGAGACACCGTCAGTGCTGAGATGGAACGTATGCAGAGAAATTTCGAAAGACGACACGGAGGCAATGACCAAGGCGAGAATTTGGGAGCTGTGAATGGATTAGCGAACAATGTATCACCTGAAAGACCAACGAGACGTCATGATCAGTTAAAGAGAAACTACGAGGATTTAGTCGCGCGACACAATAGGTTGTTAGAGCAATTCAATGCAACACTAGATGGTTCGGAAGAAATGCGAGAAATCATCAACCGTTGAAACGAGGAAATTGGTGCAGCGTGTGCAGCGGAACAAGCCGCAGAAGCGAGGGCCAGAGCATCAGAATAAAGAGCTGAAGCAGCAGAAGAAACAGCGGAACGAGCTGAAAGAGGGCAAGACCGGGCCTGGCTGGGGAATCGGCGACGTACTAATTTTGGTGAGGATGATTACAACATCGNGGCTGCGGAATCGGCGACGTACTAATTTTGGTGAGGATGATTACAACATCGACGTTACTTGAAAAATTATCAAGGAGTTGGACGGTAACGACCCAACAAAACTGGAGGGGTTTTTGCGAAATTGCAAGTTGGTATTTTCCCGTGTACGAGAACGAGATCATCCATAACTATTGAAACTGATTTTAACTAATAAATTGATGGATCGTGCTATGCGGGACATGAAATACAAGGAAATCCAAACAATGGGGCCATTGGAGACAGAGTTGGAAGCTCTGTATGGTACGAAAAAATCCATAGATTCGTTACAAATGGAGTTATCCACTTTGAGACAACGAGAAGGAGAATCTGTAAGCTGCTATGGTTCAAGGACTGAGAGTATTACAGCGGAATTGGTGGACGAGTTATCGAAAACCAAGGAGACACTAGCTGAGAAACGAACGGTGGAGGATGCCATTAGACAGCTGGCAAAAGCAAGTTTCGAGACTGGATTGCGTGGACAGCTACAGGTGCTTGTAAGGGCCAGGGCTTTCAAAACACTGCATGAATCAGTCATTGGAGCTATTGATTTTGCTAAAACATCGAATTTGCAGTCCGGAAAGCCAAGAATTTTTGATGGGCAGAGGGTAGAGAAAACTTGTTACAGGTGCAACTTGACTGGTCATTTTTCAAGAGACTGTCCCAGTCGCGAGGGTTCCACAAGGCTTCCTCAAGGAGAGGGGAAGAGAACATCGGTAATGCAGTTTGGAGCTGTTTGCAAATACTGCAAATATTCGTGTCACGAGGCAGTGGATTATCCATAAGCTGAGAAACAAACTGGGACTGTCAGACAATCAGGCGATTCTTGTGGGAACGAAAGAATCAGGCACTGCGAAACCACGTAATTTTGCAGGAAGTAATGAGAGCTTAAAACTGCCAGTAGGAGCATTCCAGATTTGTTGAAAATTTATTCTTATTAGTGAATTGATTTAGAGAGAGAAATTCAATTTTAATCGTTAAAATTTTGTTATCGTTGATAACAAATTTCTTATTTTAAAAGGGGAGGAATGTTATCGCCCAGATTTGGTGAATTGCGTTGTTTAATATGTGGACATACAGCATTGTCAGCGTAACACTTGCCAGCGTAACTGGATTATGCTGAACAAGCGATGAAATGTAAACAATCAATGTGTTATTTAAGAGACGATTGGGTCTGCACAGAATAGACCTGAATTGGACTACGACGCGTACAAAAGTCGTAAACTCTTTGTAATCAGTCAGATGACACAGTAATTATAATCGTGTAATAAATTCTTATATTTAAATACTGATAAACCATTGGTGGGATTTATCCCTTTAAGCCTCGAACCTACTATAATTATAAGTACCCCCCATGCTGGGTACAACATATTAGTAAAAAAATGGAGGGGAAAATATATAATTTTATGTGTTTGTTGGACTTACTATTGGTGAGATGTCAAAAGGGTGAGATCTCAAAAGGTTACGATCACAGAGGGGCAATATCTCAGGATCTCTGATGTCTCCTTCAAATCTGGGGAGGTGCCGAAACGTCGGGTGGCTCGTGAGCCGGCCAGAGAGGTTGTAGCGATGACGTAGGTGACGATAATGATTCTAGAAACTCTGGTACCTCAATAGGGGTTGCAGGCTGCGATGATGTCGATGATGTTGTTGAAGAATTAAAATTGATATCTGAACAATTTCACGAAGTAGCAGACGTCCCAGGTGTGTTTCGCAGAGTTTGAATTGAAGACTCGGTGAATAAAAAGGTGGAGTCAACGAAATTAGCTCTCCATCAGATTCCAGTGCTTGACGTGAAGATAAATAGTCGATCTCGGTACAGAATGGCAACACTAGTATAGTGGGTGGCTGTATATTACCAGAGATAAGTCGTCATAAAGAGTCCGAGCTTCATAATGGTACAAAGACTGTCTTGCATACAAATTTGAAAAACAGTTGAACAAAGTCAGAGTTTTTTGTTCAGAATGACGCGGTGTGCAGTGGCGGTCACAAAATTTGAATTTGGACTGCAGATGAAATTGTGCAGAATTGCTCCCTTACCGAAGGTGTGGAGGGTTTCCCGATTAAGGTGATCCAGAAGTTCCCCTAGAAATGTAAAATCCGCGGATAGGTCAGAGGCATCGCCTGCCTTTTGGTTTCCCCCTTTTTTGAGTACCTAGCGGTGCAGCGCATTCAGATTTGATTTTCAGCGTGGGCCGTTCTCTTTCGGGGACCACCCGTTGATTCCACGTTTTTATTGCAAGGGTGCATAAATTGGAGGAAATTTATATTTCTGTTTCAACCCATAGATGGGCGGTTTTTCATGTAGTGTTCACATTTTCCATCAGGGTTTCGTAGGACGGTTTCGTCGGGTTCCTCCATTCTTTCGGTAATAAAATTGATACCTATGCCGTTTATAGGAATTTTTAAAAAAAACCTACGATACCTGATCCCTCCTGTTAGACAGATGTTTCCACTTGAGTGATGTTAGAGAGATAGGCCCTCCTAGACTAATACGGGTGAGTAGGTGAGGACAGAAAATTGCCTTTAATTGGTTTTGATTTAACGCCGGGCACTTTTTTAACAGCCAGACAGGAATTTGGATAATTTATAGCTTTACCCGTTTTTCCTTCAGTGTCTCTGTTTCTTTTCATTACGGCCGTGTAGAGTGGTTTTGCAGAAATTCTCCGTTTTGGGAATCGAATGCGTACGGCTGTCGTCTCCTTCGCTCGCTCATGAGAGGGGCTTCAGCTTCTTTCATTTTATTGTGACTTTATACTGCTGTTATATGCTGTTATTTTATTTGAATTAATGAATTTGAATTAATGATAGCAGGTCTCTCGCATTACGCCGATGCCTCATCCGAGTAGTGTTCGAAAAATCGGTGAACCTACACTAATACGGGTCGGTAGGTGAAGGTCGAAAGCCGATTTTTATTGGTTTTTGATTCAACGACGGGCAATTTTTTGATAGCCAGGGAAAACGGAGGGGTTTGGATAATTTACGAGTTTTCCGTTTTTCTTCGGCATATCTGATGTTACGTCCGAAGGATTTTCAGGCGGGAAATCCTGAGTTAAGAAAAGTGAGCTAATGTGCCTTAAGTTATTCTAGATTGGATAAGTTCCTTGGTAAAGAACAAAAATAAAGTACGATAAAATGTCTCTCTCGGTGTCTCTCTCTGTCCCTCTGTCTCTCTCCCTCTCTCTCTCCCCC
>NW_021682075.1:0-144 GCF_001412515.2 Diachasma alloeum | reverse complement strand
TCTCGCTCTCTCTGTCTCTCTCTCTCTCTGTCTCTCTCTCTGTCTTGCTCTCTCTGTCTCGCTCTCTCTGTCTCGCTCTCTCTGTCTCTCTCTCACTCCCTGTCTCTCTCTCTCTGTCTCGCTCTCTCTGTCTCGCTCTCTCTG
>NW_021682074.1:0-8938 GCF_001412515.2 Diachasma alloeum | reverse complement strand
ATGTCCTTCGGGTTTTAATTCGGGAGCAATCGGGGCCAATCAGCACGGGAGAGTAGTGACGATGACCACAATCCAGGGATGTCTCGCAAGGGATTATTGCTGGTGTTGAATATTCGGGGGTCTAGTATGGGGAATTTCCAGGAGGNAGGAGGCGATGGCTTCTCCAATTGATCGGGTGGGGCCGGAACTGATGTCTTCCTTCGGCTGATGTCTTCGTGATGTCCAGGGGCAGGAGTAGTGGGGCGATGAGGGGCAAAGTGAGGGAAGGGGTATCCAACGGTGGCGGGATTTACATTTTAGGGGGCAGTGTGTAGTGGGAAAAAATATGTAGAAAAATAATAAAAAATAAATGAATATGCCTCGTCACAGGTTATAGTTAATTAGTACCATGCATATTCATTTGTTAGGATTTTTCTTCAAACAATTGGAGTGGAACATTGACAAATAGGCAATATCGAATTTACAGTGAGGTCAGTATCAAATTCTGGGCCACTGTAGAACTACGTAAATCTCCCAGTGCTATGAATTTATTGTTGTTGATAGACACTCCTGATTTTGGTGGCATAGTTTCGAAACAAGTGTCTCAATAACTTACGCAGTGGCCAGCCCCCTGCACCACCGGGTCAATTTAATTTTATTCTACTCAATTGTAAAAATAAATTGATTCCTTACTCGATTCTAGTATATAGCAGTCACTGACAAAACACTCTGAGTGTGATTGATTGCCGGATTGGAAGCAGAATTCAAATGGATGCTCAAAGTTTGAAGATTTAGTATTGTGGGAGCAACTGTGGCATCGCCCCATACTGCAGCACTACGACCATCCGCGGCTGTCAACGATGTTATTTGAACGTGACCATGGTCGTGTAGTAATAAATCTCTCCATGTGCCATCCTGTACTATCCTCTGTAGTTCCAAAAAAGTTTCTGGAACTGGTGGTCTGGCATTTCTGTATATTTGATACATACGTGCACTGATATCTGCGTATGGAACAGCGTGGACAATCTCTGGTGCATAACTGGTAACATTAGTGAATAGTCAATAAATGCATTGCAAATTCATCAGTAAGTGATTGATGATTAAGTTAGTTTACAAATGCACTAATGTCATAGAATTTACATTATTATTAAGAAGCAAAAGCGGAAAATTTATCGGCCAACAACAAGTGTTCATCATATAATTGTGTGTTAGTCTTATTGGTGGGAATTCATCTATACACGACAGTTTTCATTCTATAATTCATACAATGTTTTGCGACCCTATTATCTTAAAATAAAACCAAACCCCATTATATTTAGAAAGTTTGAAAATTGTGTTGTCTCCAAGAATTATTTATTTTTTAGCATGTAATAGCTTAATTGAGTTGATTATTGCCGTGTCCGGCCAATGAAGTAGTTTCATAGATAAAAATTAATAATTGTATGTAAAACCACAATTCTTGAATTTCTTGGAGACACAGGTGTTCCGTTTCGCCTTAAGGTGAATTCTAACCAATTTTGTATTGATATGGATATGTATGATTAATTTATTAATTAATAATTTGTTTGACGTCAATCAAAAGACGGGTCAGAAATCTCCAATAAAAAAACATTCATTCAGAATCGGGGATTGCCTACTTCTTGAAATTCAATTTTTGTTTATTAGAATGAATATAGAAATTTGATGATTTACAACAAAATTATTCTGTATGTGACCGGCAGAATTTCAAACAAATAATCTATATTGGTATAGTATACTTCTTTTCATATTCACAGAATCATAAGCGTAATGGTTTCACATTAATTGTTTTACTTACTTTTGTGCAATGTCGAGGTAGATCTTATGTAAAGTTTTGCCCAGTTGCCGTCCAGCAGCTTGGAAGAGGGCTGTCCTGAAGGCGCGTACGACGTTAACGTCCACGACTTGGATATTGTGGCTGTGTCTTGGGTGCAGTCGAGATAGGGACAAAACACCATTAACAATTTTCACAGTTGTTTGGCAACCCCTTATTCTCTCTCGGCATTTCACGTAAATTATTTCTCCTCTACCAAGAACAAATATACGATATATATTACGCATACGCATACGATATACATATGTATGCGCCACGAACTAAAGTAATTTCTAAAGTGGTTAGTTATGCATGAGTTTGAATAGGATATTGATAATTCTACCGTTTTCCCTGCATTATCGACGCGTCAGCAACATAAAAAAAATACTGCAATTAGTCTCGTGTCATTTAAGCTTACGCGTAAGTGCCAACTCCGGAGATTATTTTTGTTGTTGCAATTATCCTACGTTACCCGAAATTTTGCACGTCGTTTTTTTAAATTAAAAAAATGTGCTTACAAAAAATCATCAATTTCCAGGTTTTTTTTCTAGTTCTTCTGGACCACGCCGTGAATACCTCAAAATTTACGCGATATGCAAAAGAGAATTATTGAGGTTTTGATTTTATTCTGAAAGGATTTACTTGAATTCCATCGTGATTAAGAAGTAAAAATATTGAATTTAATCTTCCTATTTATTTTTTATCTCATTTATATCTTTGCATATATTAATATCCATATCTTCTTACCGTCGTAGAACCCTAAGAATATTTCACATAAAAAATTGGTCGAGAATATTCGCACATGCCCTCCCCCCACGTGCCTCATATATTTTTTGTTCTTCATCTATGATGATTTCTGAATGTCGGTAGTAAATAATTCCCTATTGAATATTTACATTTTATTCAATGGTGAAGGGCGAAGCGCGATAACCTGCACATGGTAGTTTTTAATTATGGTCACGGCGCAACTGCGCAATCGCCAACCGTCAAATGCTTGTAGATAGACACCAAAACAACGCGGACGTAAACAAAAAAAAGAGCTTTCATCCCGTCTCTTTTTAATTCCTTCGATATTCGTCTATTTTTCAACGAACTGGATATCCACGCGCGTACACGGAACCTCGGTTGGTATGATTCATGTGTATTGAGGGTTTTGCCGGTGTTTGCACCTTCTACTATCCGCGCGGACGTTTCGACCTTCAGACCCCCTCATCGCGATTTTATTTTTGTGATAACGGCGGGGCTCCTGCCTATACAGTTAAAAAATTTTCTCCGAATTTTGCATGGTAAATTCGAGCATTTCTTATTCGTGTCACAATTCTACTGAAATTTCAGAACATCGTGGTATTGAACATTCAGGATTTCGTGGAATAATCAAATAGAACAGTAAAATTTTGTTCTATTTTTCCCTGAAAATGAATAGAAAATTGAAAAAATCTAAATGAAATTTCCAGTGAAACCTGAAATTTCGTGATTTTTAACCCTTTCAATAGCGTTCGATGCTGCCTGTCATGAAAATTACTAGTCAACTGCCGATGAATTTTTTTTTAAAGTGTAGAATCGATTCATAAGGCTCGTGAAGCGAAAATTCACACCGGCCCAAGATTGAATTAATTTCCATGTTCACTATATAAAATATCTATTACTTACAGCCTTGGATGCTGTCGAGTTCTAATGATGTACCACACTTGATTTTCTATGATTATTGTCCGTCCCGCCCGAAGGATTTCCTGCTGAGGGAGGGCTGGGGGACGTGGAGCCGCTCCAGCCATAGCACCAGGTTAAATGTATATAAGACGAACGGGACAGATCCTCTCAATATGCCCTCTCCGAAAAGACTGATTTTTTAGGTGCCGCCCAGGGCTGTCACCGCTGCTGTGGTGAGATACTTCGTAAAAGATTGACTAAGTGGGGGAGTATGCGCGGTTTCTGATTGGTGGTTTTAAACCAATCATACATAGCCCCTATTAGATTGGCGCAGCGGGTGAATTTTCGAATTCGAGACTCATAAACCCGGGGGAGCAGAATGATGAGATCTAACCGTTCAGCGCCTGGTCAGATTCGCGGTAAAATAAGCCGTATAGGTTTTCCGGAACGATGTGAAATAATGGGGGGAAGTGGGAAAGATGGTCAGCGAGGCAAAATGAGACCCCCTTTTTTCGTTCATTCTGAATAAGGCACATTAATTCAGGGGTGTGTCTCAATGTAATGTCTTTTAATAGCTCATCTACGAATATGAAAGAATTTTTTAAAGGTAGAGGCTGAGAGAATCAGCAATTTTACGAAAATGATTAATTTTTTTGATTCTGTCATGAATGAAATACACAGTTTTAAGGAAATTTAATACATAATTATGACATGATACATCCCTGTTCACGGATATTTACTACATCATCATTTAGAACAAAATTGTCACGTTAATGGTGGCCAAGAGCGAATTAACAGGTGCACATTTTTTTTTAAATTATGCATTAAATTTCCTCAAAATTGTGTATTTCATTGATGAGAGAATAAAAAAAATTAATTATTTTCGTTAAATTTCTGGTTCTACATAAGTCTCCACCTTTGAAAAATTCGTTCATCTCCATACATGAGCTATTAGACGACTTTACATTGAGAAAAACTTCTGAATTGATTTGCCTTATTTGAAATGGAAAAAAAAGGGGTACAATTTTGCTCTGACGTCTTATTTTGCCCTGCTAAGTATGTGGCACCGTAGTACCATTTTGTCCTACTTTCTCTTATTTCATATCACACAAAAAAAAAGTAATATACGCCATCAAATGTGTTTTTACATTCGCAAGCGTCTCCGAAAGCCTCCCGCCCGAAAGATTAGCCTGACACTGTTAATCCCGCCAGGTTCAAATGTGTTTAAGACAATTCCCCCGTAATTCTCTAAACCCCATTAAACCTGGCGCAAAATAATATGTATTTACCAGTAATGAATGTTAATTTTTAATTATATACTTTCTTTTTAACATGAGCGCCACGTCACACTATGACAGATTTCCTGAATGACAGGTTTCAAGAAAAAGATCCTGAGTAGTAAGATCAGAAGTTTTTTTTTCTGAAACTCCATGTTGTGAACGCCTGTATATATATAAGACAAATGTCTTGAAAAAGCCGCCAACTTTAAGCTTGGATATATAATGAAGAGTCATACTGAGGATAAAAAATCCCACGAGACTTCTTCAAGTATACGTCAGAGTGTTCAATATGAATATTTATTATTCCTTGTTGTTGGATTTCGGGGTTTTCCCCAAGACCAAAATTCACTCTCCCAAGTTCTTTTATGTTAAGAAAAAGTTTATTGCTTTATGTTGCTATGGGGTCTTCCCTGAGAGTGTAAAATGGGGGAAAAGTCCTCTCGGGACTTTTAATGAGGGGTTTTACCCAAATGTGGGTTTTTCCCACAAATACACCTGGCGGCCAGGCGGGTCAAGAGGAAAGTCCAAGCGTTTGCTTCAGGGGGTGGAAATTATATTGCCCTCCTAGGTCTATATTAGCCCTGGGCCTCACTAGCAACTATCTTTCAGTCTCTCGTAGATATTCATAGTGTCAACTACCTCCTGACTGTGTAGAGTCTTAGAGATTTTTCAATTAAAGTGTTCACATAGATAAAAGGTGTTTGTTATTTTTTTAAACCCCATAATCCAAAAGGTTATGGGCCCAGGTTAACGCCAAGTGACATTATTATATATTGTAATTTGCTAAAATAATAGTGCGTGCTCATAAATAATTTAATAGTGTTAAATTGACAGACGATAAAAATGAATAAACTGAATCGCAATATTAAGCCGTTCAATGGAGAACGTTATAATATATGGAAGACGCGAATTGAGTACTTGCTAACTGAATTAAGTGTCATTAAAGTGCTTGACTCTGAACCGTCNAAGCCGTTCAATAGAGAACGTTATAATATATGGAAGACGCGAATTGAGTACTTGCTAACTGAATTAAGTGTCATTAAAGTGTTTGACTCTGAACCGCTACAGAGTAGTGATGAAGAATGGCAGAAAGCCGAAAATACGGCAAAAAGTGTAATAGTGGCAAACTTAGCAGACTCATTTTTACATTTTGCGAAAAAGGGAGAGACTGCCAAAGAAATGATGAAAAGACTTGATGCTACATATGCTAGAAAAAGTCTGGCTTCGGAAATGTCCATCAGAAAGAGAATGCTCAGTTTCAAATTACAGGGCGATACTACCCTGATAAAGCATTTTGCTGAGCTAGATGAATTATTCGAGCAATTTATAGCAGCTGGTAGTACTCTGAGTGAAAAAGATAAAGTAGCACATTTACTACTTACATTACCAAATTCATATGAGAACATAGTAGTCACTAGTCGCCATTGAGCAACTATCTCCGGATCTTCTCACTCTCGCGGATATAAAATCAAAATTATTCGACTTTGAAACGAAAAAGCGTCACGAGCAGTAAGACACCAGTGCAAAAGTTTTAAATGTGGAAGTCCACAGTGGACATCAAGGCCCTTCAAGGCCGCATAAATTCCAAAATAAAACAAGAAAACAAGAAATTTATGAAGTGTTATAACTGTGGCAAACGAGGGCATGTGATAGCCAATTGTTACTTTAAGAAATATGCCAAGCCAAGAGATAGTGAAAAGAAGAGGTCAACCGCTCATACAGCAGAAGTAGAAGAGCAAATAGAAGCCAATGCAACGTCGAGTTTCGCGTTCATGGCCGGGAAAAACTTACCTGAGATCAAACAACATAATCTGAACAACATAACTTTCATTCTGGACTCTGGAGCAACTGACCACATAATAAACAGAGAGGATTTAGCAGCTGATTTTCAACACCTGGACAGACCAATAAAAATTGCAGTTGCAAAGAATGATCAGTTCATCGCAGTGACAAGACAAGGGAATCTAGAAGTGACCAGCGATCAGGGCATAAATGGAACATTGAAAAATGTCCTGTACTGCCCAGAACTACCGCATAATTTGTTGTCTGTCGCCAAAATGCAAGCAGCAGGATTTTCAATTATTTTCGATCAAAGTGGCGTAATAGTAATCAAAGAAGGTAAGACCGTCATATGTGGTGAGTCAAATAGTAATTTAATCACTATTAGCTTCAGAATAAATTCAAAATCAATCAACACCGCGAGTAGAAAAACAAATTATCAATTGTGGCATCAACGTTTAGGACACATGGGTAAACAAAAATTTTTAGAATTAAAATCTAAAGGCATGTTTGAGGATATCGCGAATTTAGATTCAATAGTACCCGACGAAAGGTTGTGCGAACCATGTATAAAAGGGAAACAATCGCGATTGCCATTTAATAAAGAAAAGAACAAAGAACATGTAAAAAGGCCATTATTCATTGTCCACTCAGATGTCGCGGGTCCTGTCACTCCTCCAACGTTCAACGAAAAGAATTATTTTGTTTTGTTTATAGATGAATACACACATTATTGTGTCACATATTTAATTAAATACAAATCGGAAGTTTTCAATGTTTTTAAAGATTTTGTAGCCAAAAGTCAAGCTAAATTCAATTTAAATTTAGTAAATTTATATTGTGATAATGGAAGGGAATATTTATCGAATGACATGAAGGACTACTGTACAGAGAGAGGTATAAGTTTTCATTTGACAGTCCCAAGAACCCCACAGTTAAATGGTGTGGCTGAACGTATGGTGAGAACCATAACGGAGAGAGCAAGAACAATGCTGGTTGGGGCGAATTTAGAAAAACAGTTTTGGGGAGAAGCAGTTCTTACTGCTACTTACCTAGTTAATATAACACCAACCAAGGCTCTTAAGTGTGAAAAGACACCATATGAAATGTGGCATGAGAAAAAGCCACAATTAAAATATTTGAAAGTATTCGGTTCAACTGTGTATGTCCACGAGAAAATTAATAAAGGAAAATTTGATGAAAAATCGTGGAAAGGTATCCTTGTTGGATACGAACCGAATGGTTATAAAGTGTGGGATAATGAAAAAGCAAAATTTGCTGTTGTGAGGGACGTCATCATAGATGAGTTTGATTTTGAAAAATCAAGACCGTCTATGAACGATAATGAAACAAAGAACACCCACATAATGGGGGAGAATGATGAACCTCATGAGCCTGATGAAGTTGGTGAAATACCACAGGAAATGCACAGCCCAGAAGGGTTAGAGCATAGAGAACATACAGGCGACTGTACAGGGTGTCCTCTAGCATCCGAAGAAGAGATATCCCCTATCCAAATTGGACCGAGGAGAAGTGACAGAATTAAAGATTTGCCACCGGTTTCGTATGATGAAATTAATATGCCAGAAGATTGTGTTTTATCGGTACAATCAATGTTTCATGAAATTCCGAGAACATTCCAAGAAATTAAATTTAGAAAAGATAGGCCTCAATGGGAAGAAGCAATTAAAAATGAAATAAATTCTTTGTTAGAAAATAAAACATGGACATTGGTCTCTAGGACAAGTGGAAAGAATATAGTCGATTGCAAATGGGTTTTCACAATTAAAACTGATGAGCACGGACATTCAGTAAAATACAAAGCTCGGTTAGTCGCGCGCGGATTTTCACAGGAATATCTTGCCGATTACAATGAAACNTCGCGCGCGGATTTTCACAGGAATATCTTACCGATTACAATGAAACCTTTGCACCTGTAGCTAGGATCGCGAGTTTTAGATTAATATTAGCTTTTGCAAACCAATTTAATTTACTTGTTCATCACATGGACGTGAAAACCGCATTCTTAAACGGAAATTTGAAGGAAGAGATTTATATGAAGGTACCGGAAGGCGTAGAATGTCATAAAGATCAGGTTTGCAAATTAAACAAAGCGCTTTACGGTTTAAAACAAGCTGCGCGGTGTTGGTTCGAAGTTTTCGAGCAGGCTCTCAAGAAGAGAGGTTTTAATAATTCACCAGTAGATCCATGTATATATGTTTTGAATAATGGAGATATTAAGAACAATATTTACGTAGTATTACATGTAGATGATCTAGTAATAGCGACAGCCAATCTAGAAAACATGAATAATTTCAAAACGTATTTAATGAAACAATTTTCAATGGTCGATTTAGAATAGAATAAAAAAAGTGCGGCTGATCACTTAAAGCGCCCAGAGTCACCTAAATCATACGATCTT
>NW_021682073.1:1708-3465 GCF_001412515.2 Diachasma alloeum | reverse complement strand
GCGCATCCCCAGACCCTTCCCAAAATGGTTGGGCCAGAACCGCCCCTATCTACTTGAGTGTATCATTTCATCACTTTTGAACTCGTTTCCAGTGCCTTTGGAATTTTTAATTGAGTTCAAGTGATGAAATGTACTCAATTTAACTTACAATTGTGGGTTTGGTTCTCAATTACATGTAACTTATAGTTATGATCCTATATGAAATTTATTATAGTCTTAAATTTCTAGTATAAAATTTTTGGATATTACACAGTGTTCAAAATTCACACGTTAGGGCGACCACACAAGAAACGTGTCTAAAGTTCGCAGTTGGTCGCATTTAACAGGTTTCGTCGTGAATACGGGATTCGTCAAGGATATATGAAGGCAGTGACATAAAATTATACAGTAATCCTCTGCCAAAGGAGTAACTTTAGCCGCATAACCTCACTCTACGCAAATCCTCACTCAGAGATAATAAGGGAGATTGCTCAGGCTTATGGGAAATGTTCAATCAGAGTTTCATAGCGGTGGCGCGCATGAACTAATCGAGAGGCCGGCTCTGTGGGTAAAGAAATTTTCATCTATTCCCATGGAAACAGTCGATAACAGGGAAGCGTGCCCAATCTTAAATCCAACATGAAACCTCCTTTGCATTCACTCATCCGCATGATTATCCCATTTTCGTTCATACAACTTCGTATTGTCTTAATTTGTAAATTAGTTGATCATAAAGGAGAGGGAGAGGAGGAATTATGAAGTCTTGGGCGAAAGAGGATCATTTATTTGAATTTCTATACAACTAGATCTTTAATAAAAAAAAAAAATACGAGCAATTCATCTTATTCACATTTATTACATATTTTGTCAGTGACACAAAGGTAATGAAGGAATTTCAAATTATTTTGATGAGAAATATATTCAATATTTGTGAGAGATTATATCTCAACAAATCTCATGCACATAATGGGATTAAATCAATAATAATAGATTAACGAATGAGACTTTTCGCAGATTATTGCGAGATTTAAATGAATGGTTTGCATTCTTCAGTGACCATAAAAAATTGTCTCCAATCGACAATATCTCCCGATGGAATGGAACGATGTGAATGAATCGATTGATACTTAAGTATCAATTTGAATCTTTAAAAAATTAATCGAGAGTGAAAAAAAATCATGGAATTTCCCTCTGCCATTATGGAGTTATTGACGAGTGAAGTTTATTCACTGTACTCTGACATTTCTCTATTGTCTGTATTTACCGAGAAAAAAAAAGTTGTTCCTAGGAATGGATGTGTCTTTTTTTAGGCAGCTGCATTTTTGAAATGCAATGAGCAAGCAATGTTAAAATTAAGTCATTTTGTAAAAAATTTCTAGTGACATGATCCTGAAAATCAAAGGAATGTCTTGAAATNTTTCGCGGAAATTCCGGGAACACTTATTGGGAATTTTTATCGCGTTGCCGTAATACGGAAATTTCAAGGAATTTCGTCATTGCAAATTAAAAATTTCTATAAATTTCAGTCCAATTATATGTGTACGTCCACGTGAAAAGGGCCCACTTTGTCGCATCTAATTTCCGAGATATTCACGTTTTTCTCTCCTCTCCATTTATCCCAAAGTTAAATTGATTTTTTGATATTCTATACGGACGTCACACGGGAAAAAATAAATCGGTAAAAGTCTTGCGATTGCAAGGAGTTTCCCGAAGATCCCCATTTTTCATACACGAAGAACAATGAAGCTTTTTGGAATCTTCGGGAAATTCTATTCTAT
>NW_021682073.1:0-1491 GCF_001412515.2 Diachasma alloeum | reverse complement strand
CCTCCCTAATTGAGATGAAGGAATGAAACCAAAGCTGACCGATTAAGAATTATATTTTTAATAAATTACATCGGTGTCATTTTTTAATCTTAGTTAGGAACGGAGGGATGAATGTTCAAAAGCACGGAGAAACCCCGAACGGCTTTCGACGTCGAGTGAGCTCGGAGGGACTCGCCCGATTGGAAAATTCATTTCTCCCACCCTAATTGAGATGAAGGATTCAAGCCGATGCCGATCGATCGAAAATTAAATTCTCAATAAATAACAACGGCTTCATTCCTTAATCTCAAGTAGGAGCGGAGAAATGAATTTTCGAACGCGCGGAGAAATCCCGAATGGCTCTTCGGCGTCGAGTGAGTCCGGTGGGGCCCCCCTGATTGGAAGATTCATTTCTCCCCCCCCCCCTAATTGCGGAGAGGGAATGAAAGAAACATCTATCGATCGAGAATAATATTCTCAATAAATGACAGTGGTTTCATTTCTTAATCTCTATTAGGAGAGGAGGAATGAATTTTCAAAGCGCGCAGTAACTCCGAACAAGTTCTTCTCATTCAAAAATTAATTTCTCCCCTCCCTAATTGAGATGAAGTAATGAAGCCAAAGCTTACCGATTGAGAATTATATTTTTAATAAATGACATCGGTGTCATTTCTTAATCTCAGTTAGGAACGGAGGAATGAATGTTCAAAAGCGCGGAGAAACCCCGAACGGCTTTCCGACGTCGAGTGAGCCCGGAGGGGCTCTCCCGATTAGAAAATTCATTTCTCCCCCCCCTAATGAAGATGAAGGAATGAAACCGACGGCGATCGATAGAGAATTAAATTCTCAATAAATGCCGGCGGTTTCATTCCTTAATCTCAAGTAGGAGCGGAGGAATGAATTTTCAAAAGCGCGGAGAAACCCCGAACGGATCTCCGACTAGTCCAATGAACGTCGGTCTAACATACGAATGTTTGCGATACAGGTTCCATTTTTTATGGAATTTGTGATTTGGGCGTATGAGACTAATGGCGGATGTTTAAGCTTCCCCAAGTTTGTGCGGGAGTTGAAAAAGCCAAAAATCTACCACTGAAAACAGTTTTTTCGAAATAACTCGTGAATAACGCACTGTACGTCCAAAAACATTATATACAAAGTTGTAGAGATCAAAATTCTACACAAAAAATGTATAGGGCACTTTACCCCTATTCTCAACCGTTCATCCCCCAGAGCCGCGTGAAGATCAGATGGGAAAAAAAAATGTTTTCCATTAAAAAAATTAAAGTTGATGATTTTTTTTTTGTAATTCGGAATATGAGTGTTTTTTTTTCAATAGCTTGTTTATTTATTCAGAGCGAATCTAATATATGTTGCTATTTATATCTTGACATTGAATCAATGAATTTCTTTTTTTTCCATATTTTTTATTAGAAAATTTACCACAAATTTTTTCTTGATCGTAACCGCGAATCTCCTATGGATTCAAAGTTGAACGCAATTTTCCAGCTCCAA